>NW_018164801.1:781314-810577 GCF_001263595.1 Phalaenopsis equestris
CTACTCCACCGCTTCGCTGTTATCATCCTTCATTGCTATCGTCACGCCTTTTGGCCCTTCAATTGCTATCTCTCCGAAGGACCAAACCCTCACGAATCACCGCTACTCCACCGCTTCGCTGTTATCATCCTTCATTGTTATCGTCACACCTTTTGGCACTTCAATTGCTATCTCTCCGAAGGACCAAACCCTCGCGAATCACTACCCTCACGAATCACCATAAGCACCCGAGATCCACCCAGTTTGAGTTAATTGTGTCGTATCTATTGTTATTTCAAATTACTGGGTGCCTTGTTGTTGCATTTTCTCTTTCAAGTGTTTTGGTTGTAACCGCTTATGTGCTTCAGTAATAATATGTTCTTGAGTTAACTTTGGTATCATTCGATATCAAAGCTAGCCTATTCCTAGTCCTATCATAGGGTTTCCAATATTCGCCCATACCCAACCCTAGCTCCACCCAAATTTTTCTTTCCCACCCCACGTCACCCCTACACACCTACTTCCATCTACCCACAATCAAACCCTAAACCACGCCAACGCCGAGTCAATTCCCGGAACCTAAACAAGAATTTACCATAGATGACATACAATGACTACTCCATCAAGTGCTATAATGACTCGATACCGGGAGTACCATCAACTGTAATAGTGAAATCCATGTAGAAGAGCAAGAAGTGCAATTGAATCCCTTTCGTAGGGATGATTTCAATGGAGAGGAGGATCGATCAGGGCGCTTCGAGATACAATATCAAAAAAGAGCAAGAGATGAAGTGCATGATTGAAGATATAAATATAAAGTGTCTATTGGATGATACAGAGACGAGGTGCATAGTAGACGATACTGAGATGAGGTGCCTGCTGGACGATACTGAGATGCAATGCCATTTGGAAGATACAAAGGTGAAATAATTGTTGGAAGATACAAAGATGAGATGCCTGTTGGAAGATACAAAGATGATGTGCCTATTAGAGCATACAACGATCTAGGAAGAAAAGTGGACCTATCGAACTTCGAGGGGAGAATGAAACCAAATGATTTTCTTGAGTTGATGCAGACAATGGAGCAAATAATTGAATAAAAGGAGGTGCTTGATGGCAGAAGAGTGAAGCTCGCCGACATTAAACTAAAGAAGAACGCTTCCTTGTGATCGGAGAACCTGAAGTAAGAGATATTAGGAAAAGGATATGACAAAATTACTTCTTAAGAAAAAATAAAGAAAGTGATACAGCGACATTACTTACTCCTGCACTTTCATCAAGATGTTTTCTTGAAACTTCATTACTTGCAGCAGAATGAGCTATCAGTGTACAAGACATAATTTATGTAACTTAAGTTAAAGTGTGAGCCGAATGAGACAGAGCACACCAAAGCCAAGCGCTTGGGAGGCCTGAAGCCCTCAATTAGAAATGTGGTCCAACAACAAACCTATTGGACAATAAGGAACGTGCAAACCTTAGCACTGAAAGTGGAGAGGCAACAAAAGCAGAGCAAGAAACCACCGCCAGTCAGGCAACCACGCACAAGGGGGAGACCTCAAGAGGAGCACGTCTCAAGAAGTGGATCAGATTGGTTAAGAACAGAATAGAGAAAATTTGAGTGAAAAAAAGTCTGAGAAGAATAGCATGCCCACTACAGTTTCAGCTCGAAAATACTTCAGATGCCATGATTTTGGACACATTACTTCCAGTTGCCCGATGACAGTGAAGGAAGTTAGCGATGAAGAGGCAGCTGAAGAACACAATAAGAAGTACCATCTTCCACCAAATGTGAGCAAAATAGTCATGGTTTGACGGGTTCTACAGAGTGAGTCTACTAGGAATCAATAATGGCTTTGTCATTACATATCCTATAACCATTGCACTATGAAGGGAAAGGAAAGCAATCTCATCATCGATGGAGAGAGAAATAAAAATGCGACATCAACACAGACGGACAAATTGAGCCTCACGACTCAGATGTATTGTCAGTCGTATTCCCTGATATGATTGAAAAATGAGAATAACGTCAACATTGACAAGAGGTATCTCATGAAGATTTCGATGGAGAATTAGCTGCAGATCGGATATGGTTGACACAATGCTGATGGATGCCTATCTTCTCTTGTTTGATATACCAATGATAGTTTGATCGCCAAACTTAGCATGATGGATTTAGGAACACTTACTCTTCACTAAAGATAGCAAGCACATAATCCTTTTACCTTCAACAAAATCCGAGATGACAAGTGCTCTTGCTAATAGAGAAACAACAGTAGGATTATTTTTTGATGATGACAAAGAATGACGAGACGAAAGAGCTAGTTTCAGATATAGAGTAGCTAATACAAATAGAGTTTTAGGACATCCTATTCAATAGCTTATCGACATGACCACCTCCATTCGGGGAGATTCATACTACCCTCACTTCAAATTAGGTTGAGCTGAACTTAGGTTCCTTTTGGAGGATTCAATACAATATACTTGATAGGAAGGTTCGGTTCAGTTACGTAGTGTACCCTAGAAGACTGGACCAATATGAATTGCTCGCGAGGAAAACTCCTCAGGTGTTTTGAGAGAGAGCATAGTCGACAGTGGGATTCCGGTGCTCATATCGACATAATCGAATACCGCTCAAACCAAATAGGTTACAACAACTTTGACATCTTCAATGTGTTTGATCCGACTATTGGCACCAATTTTTAATGTTGCATACAGAGGGTGTCTATTTAAACGACCATCTTCCCGCCGTCCAAGACATCCAATCGGACCTCCTGGTACGTGTCCCGAGCACGAAATCAGGACTGGTATTGACTTGACCATACCCAAAATATTCAACGTAAGGCGGGCTTAGCATTGACTCCGAATAAAATTCACCGTGAGGCGGTGTTAACCCTAACTCTGCACGTGTTTTACATCCATTTTGATGTTGAGAGACCCAACTCCATCAATCAGACTCTTTTGAGACAAAGAATAGACACCAAGATTCCCCACGTACATTTTGAAGAAATCTGCGTTCGGACCAATTTTAACTCGCGGGGGTCCGAGACGCCCGTCGACACCAGAAACCCTTGTTTGAAACTCTCAAAATGTTCATTTCCGAGCTATGGGGCCGTATTTTAGCAATACACGGCATTCCGTGGTTTCCAGATCAACGAGGAACTTCCAACATTAAGTCGAACAAAAATTAGGGTTTAGAACACCCTACTCGGATTGTGATTCGGAGCGACCGTTAGTGACGATTTCCCCGATAAACGACTTAAAAAAACATATTTTTGAAGCTAGGGGATCATAATTCACTCAAATGTGTTTTCCCATAGCTTTCAGATCGAAAAAATCATTTGTCAAACATTTATGGTGAAAATCAGAGTATTCGGGCCAAGATCAGGGCCTTGGCGCCCCGACGTCAGTACTGGGTTTAAGCGCCCAAAACAACCCCCAAGCTCTCTAATCTGAGACCTGGAAAGTAGGCGCCAGTCAAGGGCTGGTGTCAATGCCTCAGCGCCTAGGCACCAACTCTGGAAAGTAGGCACTCGGAGCAGCCCGAAATGCGTTGTTTTCAAACTGAGAGCTTGGAAAGTAGATGCCAACCTGCGGGCGCCTAGGCGCTATGATCACTACGCGAAGGCGCTAAGCCATTTTCTGCTCCGCATTTTCTCAGATTTCTGACCCGACACACCTCCCTAGGCAGTCAAAAAGGGTAGATTTCTTGGTTTTGTGGAGATGCCTAGGGAGGAGAAAAAGCTGGTGGGTGGGACCTTTTTAGCCTCCTATTGAATGGTTTTAGGAGGATAGAGCACACCATGTTTGGCAAATTTGGGGGGGTTAAGCTCTTCTCTCCACCTTGATTTCAAAGATCTCCATTCATTCTCAACATTGAGCCTCCTCGAAGAGCTGAGAACTCTTCTTTTCCTTGTGCCATCTACTTCCCTTGGAGCTTGGAGCTAGGGTTTCCTCTTGGGAGCAAAGAAAACTCTTGAAGTGAAGAGCATTTGGAGAGCTTGAGAGTGCTAGAGGAAGATACCATCTTCTTCCTCGAGAATCTTCATCCTCTTGGAATTTAGAGCTTGGAGCAAGGGAATTGAGGAAAACTCTTCATCTTCCTCAAGGAGAGAGCTAGGAGCTGAGAACTCTTCTTTTTCCTTGGGCCATCTTCTTCCCTTGGAGCCTGGAGCTAGGGTCTCCGCTTGGGAGCAAAGGGAAACTTTTGAAGTGAAGAGCATTTGGAGAGCTTGAGAGTGCTAGAGGAAGGACACCATCTTCTTACTCAAAAAACTTCATCCTCTTGGAGTTTAGAGCTTGGAGCAAGGGAGTCAAAAAACTTCATCCTCTTGGAGTTTAGAGCTTGGGGCAAGGGAGTTGAGGAAGACTCTTCACCTTCCTCAAGGAGAGAGCTAGGGAGTTGGTCATCTTCCAACTTCTTCACCGTCCTTCTCCGATGACCTCGCCCTTCTATGGAGAACTTTCCAGGGAGTACGACTAGGAAAGCTTCATCCTAGCTTAGGGGAAGGGCGACTCCGACGAGCTCACGGTCTCTCCTTTAGAAGGAGAGCTTCATCCTAAGACGGTGGAGGCGAAACTCCGGCGAGCTCCGGAGATCTCTCAAGAGAGGAGAACTTCCTCATTTCTTTGGGGAAGGATTTGCATGAGCTTCTCTCCACAGCATACCTCCCCATTCGGGCCGCTGCCTCCATGACATGCCAATCTTTCGGATCACCGCATCTATGACATGCCAATCTTTCGGATCGCCGCCTTCACGACAAGCCCACCCTTTCGGGTCACTGCCTCTATGACATACCCATCTTTCGGGCTGCTGCTTCCACGACATGACTACCCTTTCAGGTCACTGCCTCAACCGCCCATGCCCGGTTGACATACAACAACCGACTATCCTGGCCCGGCTGGCATAGCACATTGCCTCAATCGATCGCCCCGGCCCGGTCGGCATAGCACATTGCCTCGACCCGCTGCGCTGACCTGGTCGACCATTGTTCTCATAGTGTATGTTTTGCAAGTGCATTAGTTTTGCTTGCATGATGTTTTACAAGCTCGGGTTGTATTTTGAATGTTCATCCCTGCACTCATTCCACTTGTATGATTTCTCCAATGAGAATCATCATTCATTGAGCCGTTATCTCCACGACAAGCCTTTTCTTTCGGGTCACTGCCTCCACGACAAGCCCTCTTTTCGGGTCACTGCCTCCACGACAAGCCCACCTTTCGGGTCACTACTTCTATGACATACCCACATTTCAGACCGCTGCCACCATGACATACTCACATATTCAGGTCACTTTCTCCACTGCATACCCATTTTTCGGGTCATTGCCTCCACGACATGCCTACCTTTTGGGCCGGCCTTCATGAAATATCCACTATTTCGAGTCACTGCCTTCATGACATACCCATCATCGGGTCACTGCTTCCACTATCTACAAACTAGTGTGGAGGGTGGATGAGATTTTCTCGTTAGATTTGAATGATAAATCTTCTTTTGAACTATTTTTTAAATATTTATAATTTAAAATTTTAATTTTATGGATATACCCATCTGATTGAAATTTGCATTCAACATGACCATCATTAATGTTATATTTGAAATACTTAAAAATATTTATATTTATTATTTAATTAGAGCATATCATTTAAATATCGTCAAGGAATCAATCATGACAACTCTATTCTTTACAAAAATGAGGATTGGATCTGACTCTTATAAGAAGGATCAAATAGGATAAGATGGAGGCTTGGTCTTGTCAACTCCACACTTTATTAGGATGAGAATCACTGGTCAAAACGAGGTTTGAAACTTGTCAACTCTAGTCATTGTCAGGAGAATGATTAGATAGGTCAAGGTTGAACTTGTGACTTTACCTATAAAAAAAGAGGTCCACACAAACGTGTATGATTATCAAATTTAAATTTTTGAATTTTTAAAATAAAATTGAAATTTCAAAACATTTACATATTTTTAAATTATTTACATGCTTCTTGAAAGAGGCCGATTAGAATTTATTTCATTTTTTGCCCATCCAACATTTCTCAAATCAAATATTCAAGTATTTAACGCTTTGTTCGGAGGACATGCGAGCACTTTCAATTTACATATCTTAATAATTTAAAATTTTTGGTATGATTATCAAGATAGAATAAATTAAGTTGATTTTATTTCACTTGTGCATGATTAAATTTAGATACTTAGGATAATCGTCAAAGCACATGTGAGTGTGAGTAATTAATATATGTGCATATATCTCGATACATTTGTGTGCTGCATTTGTATGAATTTTAGTGCACCTTTAAATGCACTTCCATGATGCCCACCCTTCCAAGTCACTGGCTCCACAGTATACGCATCTTTTCGGTAACTGTCTCCACGACATACCCAGCCTTTACGTCATACTCGCTTCTTGAGTCACTGCTTATACGACACACACCTCACCGCTTTTCTCAGATGTCTGTTGCATATCTTGCATGTTTGCATGCGATAAGTATCTCTCGGGTAATGAGTAAATCCTCTTCATAGGGAGGGCGGGAAAAAAAGCGCGTGGTTCGCGAACAGCTCGTGTTCGACTCGTTCGTTAAGTAAACACGTCGAACACGAACAAGTATTTAAAACTCGAATTATAAACAAGCCAAACACGAACAACTCTTTATTCGATCGTGTTCGGCTCGTTTTAGCTCAAAATTAAAAAATATATATAATTATTTATATATAATATATTACATATAATATTTATATAATAAAATATTATATATATTTATATCTAAGTTTAAATCATAACAACTCGTGTAGTAATGTGGTTAGTGCCTTCTTTTGTATGCATTTGGTCTAAGTTTGAATCCCACACTTTACATCTATTTTTTCAATTTAATTTTTTCGAGTCAATTTTGAGTCGAACACGAACACGAATATTTAAATAGAGCCGAACACGAACACACTGTTCACGAGCCAATTTCGAACACGAGTCGATTTCGAATACGAGCTATTCCAAACGAGCCGAACACGAGTCAAGCCTGAGCTCACTCAAGCTTGGCTCGTTTATAAACTTACTTGTAGCCAGTGTCTGCTTGTCGTATGACACTCTAGACTTCCCGGGCAGATGTAATTCCTCTTTATAGGTAGTATGTTTTTACCGGTACATCCCGCATGTGTGTGACATGTTGCATGTAAGCATCATTGCATTCATTGCATGATGTGTACTTTGCCTGCTGACGCCTGTTGTGATTATTTCATACTTCGGTCAAACAATCACAATATTGACTCTTTGCATATTCATTTGCATTTTTATTCACGTGCATGCATAATAGCGAGTCAGGCTCGATATATGAGTGACCACGTGTTGGTCGCGATGTCTTAACGAGCATTGCTGGTCGGGTCAATCCCGACAAGCAATGCGGTTTAAAGCATCAGGATTGACATGAATATGATTGTTCTAAGGATTCAAGAAATTTAACATGTATCACCCTGCATGTTACGGGTCTACATTTAATAACCCTTATTTAATATATATACACACACACATACTTATTATAACTTGCTATAATTTTAAAATTATGGATGAAACAAGGTAAACGATATGTAAGGCCAATACTTTTCAAAATCAATAATGAGTTACACTCTTTAGATCTCTTAGATATTTAGGACGGAGGCCAATGTGACGGCCATACGTACCCGGAGAGTATACCCTGTGCACTAAGTTGCAAGTTTGTTGGTTTTTCCGCTAACATTGTTTTAATGCAGATAGAGTCTTTTTTTTTTCTTTTTTGATGTATTTTTTAGAATCATTAGCAGAGTCATGTAGCGGAAATAAGATACAGGTGCAAGTTCCAAGGCGTTTTGGCTCGAGAAACACATGACGGCGGACCATAAGCAGCAACTCATGTCTAGTATCTCAATTTCACATTTGATATTGATGTATAGACTTAAGACCAGACATGTATATGCAGAATCCTACCGCCTTTTTCTTTTCTGGGATATGTTGCTGACACAGCGACACCATCTTTTCTTATCATTTTGATTTTGACTAGTTTTTTTAATTTTTTTGCATGTTTGAATGCTTGAAATGAATTAATTATTTCTTTCTGTGGTTTGTTTAAAAATCATGAAAATAACTTAGATTTTTTAGGACTTAGAATTTTAAATTTGCTATAAAATCTAATAAAACATTCCAGATAATGCAAATTTTAAGATTAAAATATTCATGACTTTAAAACTCACAGTTTTACTTTCCTGCATGACTTTCAGGCTCGATTTTAAATGTATTGCATAACATAGCTATATTCTAAGTCATATAATAAAGCCTCGACTGGTGGATAACTGCATTCATATTTGCATGTTTCGAGGCGAAGCCCCTATGCTTCTCCAACTCAACTGACCCATCATATATTTCTAGTTAAGTGGTTGTCTTGTGCGTTTAGAGTGTTAGAAGGTTCCCGATCTAGACAAGTGTAAGTCCCTTTGTTGGGAGCACTCAAACTTTGTAGTTGAACCTCCCTTTCTCTTCCTTTCCCGCAACATCCACGCTGCCTCGGCGGCTAAAATCCCCCCACCCCCCCATTTAGAGCTCCATCTATAGTCATAGGATAATTTCGTTCCTCTGACCTTAGGGCTATCGAGGTCCCTATTGACACAATTCACTAGTTGTTGATTGATGATCTCTGGACGTGTTGGTCAACTACCTTCACAACTAGGTAGACTTAGGTTCCTCGTAGCTTGGGATGACAGGTCTACGGTGCCCCGACCCACCTACCTCTACCTTTTAAGATTACTTTACCCTTCCTTTGCTGAACCCCTTTGAGCTCTGCCGCTTCTTTGACTTCATTAATATCATCTTGACGACCTGATTACCAATGATCAACCGCTCGGTTGGGATATGGTGACTCATCATCTGCCCTTATGACCAGGTGAGCTCCGACGTATAGGGATATACCTGTCGAGATGATTTTGGTTATTTCGTAAATTCTGATGTCAACGAGCCACTACCTACTTGGGATGTGAGAAACTCACTCTTTTCCCTATGACTTAGCAAGAGTTTCGAAAGCATCAGAGCATTCCCATACAAAATAACCATCTTCTGATGACATATTCTCAAAATTCATAATAATAGAAACGAAACTCTTTTTATCAATAGTATTCATGGGGATCCCCCAGTATGTAATTAACAAGAGAGGTACGTTCCACTGTAAGACTCTTAATCCCAAAATAAAAATATTCTTTTGGTTCTCTGGTTACAGTTGACATATGTAGGGATTCTTTTTGCGGATGTTGTGTTTCAAAGTACTTCGATCCGATCTTATTCAGACATATTCTTGACCCATCACACGAGCATTACCCATATATAAGTATTCCGTTTTGTTTCTTTTCTTTGTTTGTCTATTTATTGTCGTATATCATTTTTTTTAATTTTTCTCATCTTCGAATCATTAATATGATTTAGGAGATAGATTTATTCGAATAAAAAAATTATATAGCGACATATAAATAGGCAAGTTGGCAAAAAAAATCGAGAAAACACTGACTCCATACTACGAGAAGATAGAAGGTTCGACAGATGAAGTCGAAGCTCCTCCAACCCCAAGAGACTAACGCGGGAGCGAGCCACGGCTCCCACAGTCGCACAAAGACTGAAACGAGTAGACTTTTTTTTCTTTTTCTTTCCAATTAGCAAGTTCCCCTCTTTTCTTTCATTCATTTTTAGTAATTTTCAATATATGTGTTGTATTAGGGTTTATCAGTGATTTTTTTTTTCGTGTGTTTCGTATTGAGATAGCCGCCAATTTCTCTTTCTCCCTTCAAACTAATCCTAAAGGACAATAGCATTCTAGGTGGTGCTTCTGTTTTATCTTATTCTCTAGGTGGTGATTATCTTCTTTATCCCGTTCTGAATCTTGCCCAAGTAGTTCTCAACTGCCCCAGAACACCAACATGATGTTTTTCCTGCAGCTTCCCAATTCCATCCACTTGTCCTCGTTGCCGCCACCCTAGACAGCCATCCTCTTGTTGTCATATAGTCTCCCGCATTCCCCATCAGTTTCACCAAGATTTCCCCTCACTGCAGCAGCCCGAGAATAGCCTTTTCCTGCTATTTTTAACTATTTTAGCCACCCGGAAATAGCTGTTCTTCTCCTCCCAGCTTGCTGCCATTGCTGCTATTGCCATTGCTGCTACTCTCCCCTTCGTTGTCGCCGTCCTACTGTGTTATTGCCAGCCTTTCACCCATTCTTTGCTATCTCTTCGGAGGACCAAACCCTCATTGAACAATACCACCACTTTGAGTTCCAACCAATTTGAGTTTGTTGTATCGTGCCTGTTGTTACTTCAAGTTTCAGAGTGTCGCTTTGTTGTATTTTCCCTTTCAAGTGATTTGGTTGTAACCGCCTATGTGCTTTTAGTAATGATATTTACAATCCTACTGTGGGTTAGGTTAACTCTGGTATCATTACCACTTTTTAAAAGTAAAATACATATTTTCATGCATAAGTTTAAACCACTAAAAGTGCAATTTATGTAAAAATGGATGTTTAGGTGTGAGATACATAGATACTTAAGCGTGGTCCACCACGAAACAAAAAAATAACAAAAGAAAAACAGGCAGAGATACTTTATATTTAAATAGGAAAAAAGCCAAATTCAGAATGACTTGGCAAAGCAGCTGCCATCTTATTCAATGCACTATCATTTTTTACGATGTTTGAGAGAGAACTTCAAACAACATAGCGTACATTGATCTGGATCATATTGTCCTTTAGGATTAGTTGCGCCAAAAACAATAGTACGAGTGCTCAGAGTTGTCACAAGGCCAGCCTAAAAAATAGATCATAGAAAAAAATATTAGATTTCATCAATCAATCACGTTCATATGTTACCTAATTTTTCTCATCTTCGAATCATTAATATGATTTAAGAGATAGATTTATTCGAATAAGAGAATTATATAGCGACATATAAATAGACAAGTTGGCAAAAAAAATCGAGAAAACAATGACTCCATACTACGAGAAGATAGAAGGTTCGGTAGATGAAGTCGAAGCTCCTCCAACCCCAAGAGACTAACGCGGGAGCGAGCCACGGCTCCCACAGTCGCACAAAGACTGAAACGAGTAGACTTTTTTTTCTTTTTCTTTCCAATTAGCAAGTTCCCCTCTTTTCTTTCATTCATTTTTAGTAATTTTCAATATATGTGTTGTATTAGGGTTTATCAGTGATTTTTTTTTTCGTGTGTTTCGTATTGAGATAGCCGCCAATTTCTCTTTCTCCCTTCAAACTAATCCTAAAGGACAATAGCATTCTAGGTGGTGCTTCTGTTTTATCTTATTCTCTAGGTGGTGATTATCTTCTTTATCCCGTTCTGAATCTTGCCCAAGTAGTTCTCAACTGCCCCAGAACACCAACATGATGTTTTTCCTGCAGCTTCCCAATTCCATCCACTTGTCCTCGTTGCCGCCACCCTAGACAGCCATCCTCTTGTTGTCATATAGTCTCCCGCATTCCCCATCAGTGTCACCAAGATTTCCCCTCACTGCAGCAACCCGAGAATAGCCTTTTCCTGCTATTTTCAACTATTCTAGCCACCCGGAAATAGCTGTTCTTCTCCTCCTAGCTTGCTGCCATTGCTGCTACTCTCCCCTTCGTTGTCGCCGTCCTACTGTGTTATTGCCAGCCTTTCACCCACTCTTTGCTATCTCTTCGGAGGACCAAACCCTCATTGAACAATACCACCACTTTGAGTTCCAACCAATTTGAGTTTGTTGTATCGTGCCTGTTGTTACTTCAAGTTTCAGAGTGTCGCTTTGTTGTATTTTCCCTTTCAAGTGATTTGGTTGTAACCGCCTATGTGCTTTTAGTAATGATATTTACAATCCTACTGTGGGTTAGGTTAACTCTGGTATCATTACCACTTTTTAAAAGTAAAATACATATTTTCATGCATAAGTTTAAACCACTAAAAGTGCAATTTATGTAAAAATGGATGTTTAGGTGTGAGATACGTAGATACTTAAGCGTGGTCCACCACGAAACAAAAAAATAACAAAAGAAAAACAGGCAGAGATACTTTATATTTAAATAGGAAAAAAGCCAAATTCAGAATGACTTGGCAAAGCAGCTGCCATCTTATTCAATGCACTATCATTTTTTACGATGTTTGAGAGAGAACTTCAAACAACATAGCGTACATTGATCTGGATCATATTGTCCTTTAGGATTAGTTGCGCCAAAAACAATAGTACGAGTGCTCAGAGTTGTCACAAGGCCAGCCTGAAAAATAGATCATAGAAAAAATATTAGATTTCATCAATCAATCATGTTCATATGTTACCCAAAAAAAAAAAAAAAACACAAAACCTCTCCTTTTTAAGTGTACATATCTCAATTTATTATGGCCTTAATTAAGATTACAAGTTAGCCACAAAAGTCTATAAAAAATTTCATTATTTGAAATTTGATTGATGCTTAAAATTTTGAAGTGAGAAATAATATGTAATTTTATCTGGTATAATATATATATATATATATATATATATAAATATTGACAAATTAAGGATATAATTGTCATAATCTAGCCTGGTAGCTAATAATTAATAAAATCAGAAACTACGGTCAGACGACATTAACCTTCTCCTTTTAAAAAATAAAAGGTCATAACTTCTAATATTACAAAGAGCCACTTAGAAAAATCATAAAATACACCAAACAAAATCAAATTCAACCAAAACAACAACATAGTTTGAAAGAAAAATAGTATAGCAATCCAACAAACAACATTCTAACATTACTCAAAAATAAAAAGAATAATGAAACTAAAACCATAACAAAAAATCAACTATCTAATCCTTTCCTATAAACCGACTCTCTTCCATCAGTCATACAATTTAGAATTTTGACTGAAAGAAATAATTAATTTTAAACATTAACTTTATCACAACTTAGTGAATAATTATAATCTTATTAGTATTAAATTAATATGCAAATCCCAAAGAAATGTGATTCATTAATTAATTAAACTTAATATTTCATTTTAAATTACTCCTTCCTGTTTCATTTTAAGTATTTAATTTTTTAACTTTTTTAAGAAGTCATATCAAGATCACCGTTATACTTAAAGGTGTCCTAAAAAAGTTTTACCCATAAGTACCATAAAAAATTTATACCCGTAGGTGCCATCAAAATTTTGTACCCGTAGATATCAATTAAAGTTCGTACCCATAGACACCATCAAAATTTTTGCACCTTCGCACTAAACGGTACACAATTACCATTTTTATTTCCTTTTTCGTGAATGGATTTAACAACAAATTAACCCTGAATGACTTAATCATTTATTTTTCATTTTCTTTTATTATATCTATTTAAAGTCATTTTACAACTATTTACCATTTTATGTTTCAGTTATTTCCATTTTAAAGATCATTTAACTTTCAAGATGCATGTAATAAGAAAAGAAAGTATTTTTAAGACAATCATTGAAGTCTTTTTTTTTAAATAAGATATTAGTTTAATACAAAAAAGAAAGCAATTACTCAACTTTGCATTTAAAAACCTCTTTAAAAGCTTATTCCACAACCTCTTTTGATTGTCACCTATATCAATTGAAAGTACATATATTCATATAAGAACCCTATTCCTAAAAGGAATGAGTACAATATAACTAATTTATTTATATATTTTTCCCTCCTACATTTTGAATCAAATATTTTTCTCAGTTCTACTTACTACTCATGAAATTTAATATCGATCTAATGCTATTAAAACAAGTGTATAAATAAAAACAAAAACAATTACCTCCTCTATCTATTTCTTGCCCCTTACAAAATTCATGATTCAAAAACTTAATCTTTTGAATCAAACTTTCTTAAAAATTTGATTTAATTCATAATATTAGCATTAATACAAAATTATTAATTAAAACGAAACTTCTAACATATACTTAATAGCAAACCCTATTCTTAAGTTTATTATTGGGCTCGGTCCGAAAGCTCAAAAAGGTGCACAACTCCTCTATCCCGCTGGCCAAGGTTCGCTGAGGCTTCGACTGTCCACTTTACACACGTATGTTGACCTCATTTTGAGGTCATTACCTTTTTCCTTAGGAGCCTAGAATTTATCCATAGGACTTTCCTATTGACTATCTTAATAAACTAGTATTGGAATCCATCCCCCTAGAAAAATTCCAACCACTTCCTATTTTACTTCCTATTTTTCTTGTGATGTCTCGCATTGATGATCTCAAAACCATCGTCGTATGATCGAGTGGTTAAGGACTATCATGTGCAGACTCAAGGAGAAATTCCCAATAGGATCTCAAGTCCTAGGAAAACCTCTTCAGGACTTTATCACCACACACACACACACACAAAATGCACAGAATTCACTAAGTTGCACAAGATCAGATTAAAATTGAGCTTAAATGATGGGTGAAAATGCGAACTTCTCCGAACGACCTCTGATGACAAAATGAATTGCGTCAACGCGTCCGGGACATCATTTTTAGCTAGGAAAGACACACATATTGCTATAATTTCCGACACAAACAAATTGCATGCAAATCGATGAATTTGTCAAAACAATCTCTGACGACGAAACGGACCACGCCGACGCGTCTGGAAAGTCAGAATTACCTAAAAAGAACATCCATTTTTGTTATGCTATGACACGAGTAAAAATATACAAATCAATTTTTTTATTTTTGAAATATTAAATACTTTTATATTTATATTATTACTTATAATAATAATTATAACCCTAAACCCTATTTACCCCTTTCTCCGGCACACTTAGCACTTCGTTCGACCTATCCCGCAGCTCGATAAGTCGCTTGGCTCGTCCCTGTGTGCCCTAGATCCCGTGGCTCATCCACACGACAATCTTCCTCTCTCTCGACTCTTCTCCTTCCCGGGTGGCCGCTCGACCGCTTAACTCTCTAATCGCGGGAGCTCGGCTGGCCGACTCTTCTCTTTCTCGAGGCTTTACTTTCTCCTCCTTTATGGTGACGATTCCTTCCCGTTGTTTGATTCGACTACCTTAGGACTGGTAGGTGGTTGTCCCCCTCTCATCTCTGCCTATAAAAAGACTTCTTAGGGCACTGTTTTGGGTTGCTGAAAATTTTGAGAAAAAAAGAAAGGCTGGGGTTTTTACTGGTTGTTGTTTAAGGCTTCTAGGAGAAGGCTCTGCTAGAATTCCTTCTCGGCTAAGTTCTTGTGTGATAGGAGTTTGAAGAGTTCGTTGGCTGCTGTTTTTTGCAGCTTTTAAGAGGCTGTAGGAGGTGTTTTCTTGAATCTGTCTTACAGTTTTACTTTGAGTTTGCATTAAGAGGTATTTCTCTTCTTTCCTCTAATCTACACCATTTCAGATGACACCTAAAAGTATTTATTTCCTCTTCTAAAGCATGTGAAAATAAGATTTATGTCTGTTTTAAGATATAGTCATGGATACTTGATATAATCAATAAAAATGAAGTATAATATGGTTGTCTTCTCTTTTTTCTGCTCGAAATACTTGGAGAAGTCATAGTTATGAGCTCTGAAATAATATTTGCTCATCTAGAATTCATGCTGGAAATGAAATATTGATGTTTTTTATTATTATTCCTGTTCTAGTAGATGTTGGAATTAGTTTCAATATTAGATAATATGTTGGTATTAGGAATCTGTTTATGCTTATTCGTTCTCTGTTCTCTGTTCTCTGTTACTATTTGAAACATATGTCGGGCATAATATTTTGAGACACAAAGCTTCATGAGATTTGACTTTGATGGCTAGAAGTGTTGTCTTTTTGTTTTCCCCATTTGGTGGGCTCAGTTTACTAGTATTTTTTCTCTATTTTTTGTATCTTTTGTTGGGTTTGGTTTGGCCTGAAGCTAGGCTCGATTTAGTTGGAAATTATATTTTGTTTTGATCCATTTGGTGGGTTCGATTTTAGCTTCCTTATGGATTAAATGTTAGCTGGAAATTATATCCTGTTTTGACCCATTTAGTAGGCTTGGTTTTGGTTTCCTTTTGGATTAAATATTAGCTGAAAATTCTGCCCTGTTTTAGCCATTTGGTGGGCTGCGGTTTTGGCTTAAATTGTATTCTTTTCTTTAGCCTTTATATTGGGTTTAATTGGATTTTAGACAAGAAATTGGTTTGGCCCAAAAGCATATATGTTGGCTCTCTTTTGCTGGGTTTAGTTGGACTGAAACTGTGTTTTATTCTTTTTTTTTCGTCCCACCTTGTTGGGCTCGGGGGCCCAAAAGCATATATGTTGGCTCTCTTTTGCTGGTTTTAGTTGGACTGAAACCGTGTTTTATTCTTTTTTTTTAGTCCCACCTTGTTGGGCTCGGAGTACAATGGCAATATCTGTGGTGGCTTTCTTTTATTGTCCCATAATCGTGAGCCTTACATTGTGATTTCTTTATATGGCAAATTGGAGGGTGGTGGTGTTGGTTGCTGCCTTTGTTGTCCCTGGTCGTGAGCTTGTCTTAGGGTTGGGTTGTTCTTTTTCTTGTCCTAAACTGTGGGCTTACCATTGGAGCTAAGTTACGATTTTTCTGATCTCTACCCATAGGCTTATTTTGTGGTTTGGTTGTGCCCTTTCTTGGCCCTACCCGTGAGCTTAAATATGTGGTGGCTTCTCCTTTACTACTCCTACCCGAGAACACCTACTGGTTGGTTGTGTGAGCTGCTGCCCTTACCTGAGGATATTCATGTGATTCTATTTTATTTTGTTTAGTTGTCCCTGACTTTCCCCTTTGTTGTGAAGTTTGTTTACCGGTTTTGATCTGCTGCCCTTACCCGTAAGCATCCTAGTTGGTTTCCCTTTTGTCCTGTTTGGTTGTTCTCTGCTGCCCCAGGTCGTGAGTCTTCACCTGTAGCTCTTTTATGTTGAATATGGTTGGTTTGGGGCTTGGCTTTCTCCTTGCTGCCCCTGGCCGTGAGCCTTACCGTTGTGGTTCCTTGGTTTGTGTCGTGATTGGTTCGGGCTTGGCTTTCTCCTTGCTGCCCTTACCCGTGAGCTTTTGTCCTATTTCCTGTCCTAAATCGCGGGCTAATATTGGAGCTTGGTTGTGCATTTTCTGGCTTCTACCTGTGGTCTTGTTATGAGGTTCGGCTGTCCCTTTCTTGGTTTTACTCGTGAGCCCCTATCTTCTTTCCTGTCTCTACCCGTGAGCTTGTTGAGGATTATTCATGTTCATTTTGCCATGGGCCTGAGAACTTCTATATTTTCTAAATTGGTGTTACATTTATACAATTGTGAAAAGATATTGGCATGGTTTTTGGAGATTTAGAAAGTTGCCCTCTATGGATTATTCTCCTTTACTTTGTAAAATATGAAAGACTCTTATAGCTTCATTTTGGGAAATCATAAAGTTGATATAAATTAGATTCGTGAAATGATTAGAAAACTCATAAAATTGTGAGTTGAAAAAGAGTTTGGAGGTTCGACATTAAAACTTGGATAACATAAATGTCACCCTTGGGTTCAGGCTTGGGTGTGTGAGTACATATAGGTAGTAGAGCCGTGGGCATAGTTGTCACATTAATTTTGGGCCCGTTTCGACTTATTCGAATTAAGCATTCGAAACAAGTTTTGGAAATGATACCCTTCTTGGGTTGATCCATTTATAAAAGTTGAGAAAATGATATTTTTCTTGGATTGATCAAGAATCTTGGGCTCTATTTTTCAGATCTTTTTGTCACTGTTATGAGAGTTGTTTCACCCTTCATCCTTCTGATCTTTTGGGTGGATCAATTCCTCCTCTCTCTCATCCTCATTTTTATTTTTTTTTTCTTGTTTTTTGGTTTGGTTTTCTGTGCTTATGTCTGACACATAAGTGCTCATATATAGTCTTTTGCTATATATGAAACCATCAAACAATGTCGCAAGTAGGTCGGTATTGTTTTGGGGCTTAGGGCGATGACGACAAAGACACGTTGGAGGTAGGGCAGAATGATATTTCATCCTACGATATCAGGACCCAATCCTGGGATCTGATAAACTGTACGATGACAGTATCATTCACCGACACAAGACTAATGGGGGGCCCGTACCTTCTTAGGTTGTTGGCGATCCTACGCCCGACGACGTAATTGACTCGTGGACAACTATACTTTTTCAAAATTGATAAAAATAGATACAATATTTATAAAAATATTTTTACTACAAAATTGATACAACTTCCTTTTTGTATGCCTGAAATCCATGTACATGCTAAAATATAAATTTTAAATATGTTACAACTTGGTCGTCCATTTGTGGATTACTGATATTGGGCTAAGGAGTACCCTCCTAAGTTATATTTAATAGGACACTCTTCTAGTTGAGTGTCGGGTTTTATATATCCAGGTGACCGATAGTCGTCTTCGACGTCCCATGAGTACAAATATATTATCTTTGAGCCTAGCCCCGACCAGAGTGCTTGTGGTCCCCTCTTTTCGGATCTTTCATATATCTTATTGGAATTTTTGGGCAAATCAATCGCGGTCCTTTTTTCCGGGATCTTCCTGAGATTTTGACAATTTTCTTGGAATTGTCATTTGTCGATTTTTTCCCAATTTTCCATCGTGGGAAATTTGTCGATTTTTTCGAGTTTTCCAGACAATGTTTCTTTTGTTTATATTGTGTATACTAGCTCGCTTAAAAGAGCAGCAGACCTCCCAAATATACAGGTTTGATTTACATTACAACATTTTACTTCACAGCATACTATACTGTTCTTTTACTTTACAGTACATTATACTGTTCTTTTCTTTAATACTGCATGTTTTATTGTTCTAGTATACACTATAACTTAGTGCAGGAAAACTCAATGATTGCATGTACCTTTAAAACTAATCCCTTTAAAACTAAAATCAAACCCGAAGGTGCTACGACGATGAGCTTGGAGAGAACACCGTGGGTAACACGACGAGGACATTAAGAAGAGAACATCAAAACAAATTCATATAACTAAGCATTTTTCTTAGTTTAAATAACAGCTCATAGGATTTCAAGATGGTTTGTCTAGCGCAACGTAAACCCTCAGATATCACTTTTAGGTTTTTGCATAACCCTGTTGTGCAATTATAAGTCCTAACAATTTAGGATTCTGAGGTTACTGTACGGTACAGTGTAAATCCTCCTATCTTTTTAGGCTATTTGCACGATCAGATATCATGCGAACATAAGTCCTAAATTCTAAATAAATTGTAGAATTAAACATTAAACAACATTTCAAATATATAAAGTTAAACAATATGATAGTTGAGAGGTCACTGGGCCTCGGATCTGTGATATCTCCTACTCTTCATTCCATTGGATTCCTTAAAATAATTGTTTCTGTTTGAGTCACTCCCATTTAATTTTACTATGTCCAATTGTGGAAACCTAAATTTTGAAATCTCAAAGGCAGAACCACTGATCTTAATCGAGAGTTTTCTCAAGTGATCTCAGTCATTTGAGATGTAATTAACTATAAAGGTTTGTCTCTATAGGGAACTTGCAACCCAGGTAAAATAAATTTTATCTAATCTTTATATTAGGTAAAGGAACTTGTTAGCCTCATATAAAAATATTTCGCAGACCAAACGGATGTCACAAATTCTTTAGTTTAGATGATTGAGTCTACTTCAAGTGATATGTTAATTCTTTGGGATAAATATGTTACTTGTGGTATTGCGCTCAGTCATCCAAACTATTCAATATGTGAGACTCATTTGGTCCATCTCTTTTCAAAAATTATAAATATTACTTTCAAAAATCAAAATCACATATTTATATTTAAAATTATCTTCATGTTTACAAAAATTATCTCTTTTCCAGAATAGAAAATTAAAATGGCCGACAACGTAGCTCCTTACATGCAACAAGGCTTGCTCCTCAAAGCTGCGATACTTCCTCTTCCTTTGTACAGGATGCTCGAGACACATACACGATTTACCTTTCTCATCCTCTCCTTCACACCGAAGTCGCTTGAAGCTTCCTCTTCCGTTCAGTTAAGACACAAACTCTCCTCCTTTCTTCTTTCGTGCATAGAACCACACAACCTCTTCTCCTTCGTACAGAAGCTGCATGTTAGGGTTGGAAATGACCCAACTTTCTTACTTCCTTCTCTACAGCTTCATCTCTTCTCCCACTAGGATTAAACACACAACTCTTCTTTTCTCTCCTTTTTGAAAAACTATTACGTCCGGACGGCCAAAAACCGGGCGCCATATCGCCCGACAACGACGTGTATGGCGACGTGGCGCCTGATGGTTAGTCGTCCGAACGTACAGTGTCCAATCTTGAAATTTTCTCCTTTTTTTTGTTTACTCAGCTAGGGCACGACTCCACGCTCTGTCATTCCCCACTCTCCCAATTCTAAAGCGAATGATAGACTCCCGAGTGTACCCTCTAGACTTTTAAGCATAATCATATCAATCGTTATCCCAAATTGTTGATTCAATTTTTTTCTTTATTATCATTCATTATTATTATTATTATTATTATTATTATTATTATTATTATTATTATTATTATTATTATTATTATTATTATTATTATTATTATTATTATTATTATTATATCCCTCTTTTGGGATGGCTTCAGACAGATCATATGCTGCTGCCCTTGCGGGGGTGTTCACGCCTCAGGTACACCTAAATCACCATTTTTTCCTCCTTCATTTGAGTGGGCGGAGGACATGAAGAAGATTGGTAAGAAAAATGAAAAGTCTATCATCTTTTTTACAGAAGGCGATGATATTCAACTTACTTCCTCCTGTCGTCTGAATTTGATTGAAAAATTTCTATATGGTCATCCCAAAATGGAGCTCATTTGTAAAGAATTTGAACTTATGCACCAGCAAGGAAGATTCTGAAATGGTGTGTGAATTTTGACCTACAGACGGAACCTCCAATCATTTCGGTTGAAATTCGTTTTCTGGTCTGAAATTTCATTATTTTTTCAAAAAGTATTGTACTCTATTGCCTCAGCTTATGGAAAGCCACTCAAGACGGACATTCCTACATTTAATCTTTCTCGTCCATCTGAAGCTAGAGTACTTGTTGAAAGAGACATCACTTCAGTCGTTTCTGAGGAAATCTGGTTGGACACACAACACTATGGATATTGACAGAAGATAGATATTGAGTCTTTTCCGTCGTATTGTTTTAATTTTCGTATGTTCGGCCACTCCAGTTCTCAATGTCACCATCTACACCCCCACCTCAGACCAAAAAAGCAAAGTGCTCTGAGTTTTTGACACAATTGATCATCAGAAGGATACCGCGGAAGACGTCAATATCCCCGTAGGCAATATGACAACCATTTAGTCCCCAGCTGTAGCTCTGAGGGAGAGGGAGATTCTTCAGACTCCGTCTGCCATAGAACATATCGCTGATAATACAAGTAGAAATACTTCTACTGCTTCACCACAGCCTCATCAGGTCCAAAAAGAAGTTAATGCTACTCAAGCTCATGGGGATCATGATGTGCAACGACCTACATCTATCCGACCACCTTTGGAATCTACTGATCAGATGGGTCAATCCTCGGATGACGAATGACAGGTCTACATATCCAGAAGAAAGAAGAAGGATGAAGATCTACTCTAGCCCATCTCACGAGTCTTATGGATGATACTTTGGTTACAACGGGGAATGGTACTAACCTTACAAATTTGTTAACCGGCTCACTTCGAGAACTCGAGGCAGGAAGACTGAAGTGGGACGTCCCTAACACTTTTGTGCTCTTGTGGCTTTTTGGTTTTTTTTCTTTATGTATCTTTGCTTTATTTAGGTATTGTATTAGTTAGACTTTCTTTTAGGTCCTCTCATACAACTTTTCTGTATCTTTTCCGTATTAATATATTTACCCTTGGGTTTTTTCAAAAAAAAATATATATATATATATAGAGAGAGAGAGAGAGAGATAGAAAACTCAAGGACTAATATATTAAAAAGAAAGAAAGATACAAATAGATTGTATGAGATGACCCAAACATGACACCTTACCCACACTGTAAACACCTCATGCAAATGGTTCAAAAAAAAATATATAGAATAATACATGAGAGCCCAAAAACCAATAGTGTCAAAACACGTAGTATCAGGTAGCTATAGCGCGACTAAATTTTGTCTTGCCTCTGTCTCTAGTTCTAGAAAAAGAGTCATCTAACAAATTGATAAGAAGTTGGTAAAATGAGTGTCATTGTCAGTAGTAACCAGTGTATAGTCCAGTAAGTTCTTGAGCTCGAGTCGGCCCCCATTCTTCTTCTTTCTCCTAGAATAGGCATATCATTCATCATTCGAAGACTGACTCATCTGAACAATTGATTGGTATAAAGTGTGTCAGACATGTGTAGATTGTTGAACATTGGAAGCATCTACTTGTACCAGCTGATCTTTTATTAGATCAAATGAGCACTCTCGTGTGTCTTGGTATGTAAGTGAGCCTTTTTCAATAACAACGAGTGATATAAACACATTTGGATCAGTACTAATAGTATGGAGAGATGTTTCGTGAGACTCTAGAATACCATGCTCCAATCCAGCCGCTAGAATAGAGTGTTCAAAAGCAAGAGCATTCAGAGGTAGAACGGTTTGGGTATGATGTTCTTCATCTGAAACAACAAAAGGTTTGAATAGGAGGGGCATCAGATAATTTCCCATCAGGAATAGCGTCGATCAGATGAGCAAAGGTATATGCGGTGTTGGAAAGAGGGTTGGGTTGCACCTCTTCAGCAGGGATGGTAGGTGGCAAGACGTCCACCCCCAATTCAGTACAAATAGATTTCTGAACATGTTGCTGATCTTTAGCAATATACAGTCTTAAATGAGGATGCAAGCGATAACAAATAGTAGAATTGAGACCAAACATATTACAATGAGAGCAATAAGGAAGATGTAATTCTATTTCAACATTTTGTCAATATCTGTTGTGAGTGTAATAAATTCATACCTCATCCGGAGCTGGTTGAGTGATATCTCTCTCAACTAACACACAAGCCACAGAGGGTCTGGTGACAACAAATGTAGGACTATCAATCTTGAGAGGTTTATCGTAAGCAGTTGTTAAGGAGTTGAGAATTTCAAAGTTGAACAAGTGTAGTTTTAACCCCGAAAACTTTATCCAAACAGAAATGATAGGGGACCGCTTTTGGATCAAAGTCGACAGTCCACTTCAGGATTTTCATAAAACAGTTGTCAATCTTGATTAACTTTCGAGAAAAAATATGAGTATAATCAGCATCGTGAGATAACTGAATAAATATGTCGGTCGTCAAGTAAGTCAATATTCCATCTAACCGATAGCTTCAAACCATCAAAATCTTTCTGAATGCTCCAAAATTTAGGGTGATCATAAAGGAACTTTCCGACTAGAGCAAAGAGCCAAGAGGACGCAAGAGTACTGGTTTCAACAATGCAGGACTTACCAATATCAAAACCAGACTCTAATCTGAAATAGGGGCACGAGTAGGATTGTCACCGACAAGTGCAGTGGCATAAGAACGAAGCGTCAAAACCATCTCCACCAGGCAAGATGACCGCGACCTAAGTCTGTAGTGGTGTGGCGAGCCGCGTCAATCTGCGACCCGAGGAAGAAAACGACGAGCGAGGACTGCAAATGACGTAACCAAACCTCATATCAGGAATGAAAGACAACGATGTCGTGTAAGCTGTCTGCAAAAGCCGACGATACTGTGAGACAATGACGACGCGTCAAGCAGGAAGATGATGTCGTGCGAGTTGTCTGCAAACACCGACGAGGCAATCAAAAAAGGAGAAGGTTGTGTGCGAATCTGTTCGTCGTCGAGCACGATGAAACAGTTCGTCATGGAAAACGACGAAGCCGACAGAGTAATAAGGCGAAAGATTCAAAGCTGAGAATCATCATCAGGCGAAAACTCTAGCAGAACCACATGCCGAAGACCCATTGAACATATTTATATATGTTTGTGTGTGTGTGTGTGAGTATTAAAAAAAAAGAATGGTCGTGGGTTATTATACGAGCCCCGAACATACCTTATGTGCCTAAGAATTCGAGTGCCACACGCTACACTTAAGGGGAATTGAACCCCAGACTAGAGGGGACTTACAACTAACAAGTAGATGCCCTACCAACTGATCTGTGTACGCGACGCATATATATATATATATATATATATAGAAATTACTAATAATCAATAATATTTTACTCATTATATTGAAATTTATAATCATAATCTTCAGAAAAGAATCGCGATTTGTTTTAGGGAAATGCAAGTTCTATGTGATAAAAATGATCTATATTGGGAATAAATCCCTTAAATATCACTTAAAAAGATGAATCCAAAATTTACTTAAGCATAAATTTCATAGTTATTAAGATCGTAATTAAGGAGGGAATATTAAGACATCTTTAAATGTAAAAGAAAGTGGCATTTCTACTTGGCATTGGAAATGGTTTATAGAGATAAATACATGAGTAGACGGGCACAAATTTAAGGAATAATAGTTGTCGATCCCAAAGTGGGTAATTATATTCTTATTTTGTAGTAATTATAGTCATTCTTTCAAGTTTGACAAATTGATCGATATATTCTTTCATGTTTGCATTCGATAATGTTAACATTGCAACATGACATTGGAAAATGAATAAATGAACACTCTCTTATGTCAGCTTCAAGAATTTTTATGTTAAAATATATGGACGGTAAGATTAAAAAAAGAATATGATGAACAAATGCATGTGTATGTTCAATGATGGAATTCATTCTTTTACGGTAGTAGTTGTGCATACTTTTACCTTCAAGTAAAATGATTCATTGTTTGTAGGTTTGGAAAAGATATACATATGAATGTGCCTTAAGTGATACAAATTAAAGGTGCGCTTATTATTGATATAAGATATTTAACAAGTTTTTTCATCAAATATCAAATTACAATATATATATAGTAATTTGATATTTGATGAAAAAATTATTGTTTGTCTGTAGGTTTGGAAAAGGATAATTGGATGTGCCTTAAGTGAAACAAATTAGAGGTGCTCTTATGACTGAAATATTTTATTAAATAGTTATACCTACATGTAAAATGAAAAAATTATTGTTTGTCTGTAGGTTTGGAAAAGGATAATTGGATGTGCCTTAAGTGAAACAAATTAGAGGTGCTCTTATGACTGAAATATTTTATTAAATAGTTATACCTACATGTAAAATGATTGTTTGTCTGTAGGTTTGGAAAAGGATAATTGGATGTGCTTAAGTGAAACAAATTAGAGGTGCTCTTATGACTGAAATATTTTATTAAAAAATTAGATCTTGAGGAGGTTTTTTTTTTAAATATCAAATTACTAAATAATAAATTTTCTTTGATTCACCGAGAACATGCTAAAGAACTGAGGAAGTCTTAAAAATAAGCCGCTCGAAATTGGCATAAAACCAAAAATTTTACTTACCAACTGCTCCGGGAGCAAAAGCGCCTGTCTCTTGAAAATTAGAATCGCGCCTAGCATAGTTGGGGGCATGGGCGCCCAAGGGGGGCGCAAAGGCGCAGATAGGGGGCACAAAGACGCCCCCTTCAGAAGCAACACCCAAGCCCGACGCTTAGGCATCAGGTTCTTGGTCTTCCCTTGGTGCTTTGTATCCACAAGACTAACAATCTCCCACTTTAAGACTAGTCCTTTGCGTCTGCACCTTCATATGAATTGCCTTCATAGTCACGAACCGGTGTGCGGCTCACCCTTGGTCTCAACCTTCATGAAACCTAACTAAAGCCAAACACAGCTTCAGTTTCTCAACAGTTACCACCTTCAACAACATATCCGTAGGATTCTGGTCCGTGTGTTTCTTCTCCAGAAACAACTGCCCATCTTTAAAAAGAGAGCGAATAAAATGATACTTCAGCTGAATGTGTTTCATTCTGGCATGAAAAATAACATTCTTAGCAAAATGAATCACACTCATACTATCACTGTAAAACTTTCTAATCCCCTGCTCCTTGCCCAATTCTGCCATGAAACTTTGCAGCCAAATCATCTCCTTGCTAGCATCAGTAAGAGCAACATATCCGGCCTGCGTAGTAGAAAGTGCAACGATCTTCTTTAACCTAGAAACCCAACTCACTGATATGCTCCCAAATGTGAAAATATACCCGATTGTACTTCTCTTATTGTCCACATCTCCCACCATATTTGAATTTACGAATCCCTGTAGACTGATATATGCACTTTCATGGAAAAGTGCTATATTAATTGTTCCCCTCAAATTCCTCATATTCCACTTTATCACATCCCAATGATGTATGTCTGGATTGTCAATGTACCTACTGACCACTCTCACTATATATGCAATATATGGTATAATACAAATCATCACATATATCAAACTTCCAACTACTGAAACATACAAAGTTCTCTCCATCTGTGCTTGATCTCCTTCAGAGTTAGGGGACAGCTCTTTAGATAATTTGAAGTGAATACCTAAGGGAGTGCTAAGTAGTTTCGCCTCACTCATGTTGAGCCTTTGTAGGATCTTTTCAACATACTCTGTCTGAGACAACTTCAGTGTTCCTGCACTCCTGTACCTACTGAGGATCTTCCTCGTTGGACCAAAATCCTTCATCTCGAACTCACTTAATAACTGATTCTCCAAATCTCTGATTTTCTTCATATTTGTTCCTACAATCAGCATGTCATCCTTATATAAAAGAAGCAAAATATAATAGCTACCGAAGTGTTTGATGAAGCAAAAGTAGTCTGTCTGATATTTCAAGTACCCATTGTCTGACATGAACCTATCAAACTTCTTGTACCATTGTCTCGGGGCTTACTTCAAGCCATAGAGGCATTTCTTTAATCTGTAGACTAAACTTTTTTTGTTTGGAACATTGTAACCTTTTGGCTGCACCATGTACAGTTCCTCTTCCAGATCTCCATATAAGAAATTTGTTTTTACATCCATCTGTTGCAGATGTAGATCTTGCTATCAGACTCAACATAACCCTCACAGTCGTCACTTCACTACTGGGGAGAAGATCCTTGTAAAATCCACTCCCTCCCTCTGCTAGAAACCCTTCATAACAAGACTTGTCTTGCAGCGCTTGGTACCATCTAACTCATCTTTTAGCCTGTAGACTCACTTGTTGTGCAGAGCTCTTTTACCATTTGGTAGTACCATCAAATCTCAAATTTGATTTGACTCCAAAGTTTGCATTTCTTAATCCATGGAAAGCTCTCAATCCCTTAAATATTCAACTTAAGTGGTCTCCTCAAAGCACTCTGATTCACCACTATCAGTTAGTGACAAATATTGTAAAGAAGAAGAATATCTTTGTATGGGTTGTTTCACTTTGCTGGATCTCCTGATTTCTGTAGCACTTGTCTGAGGAACTACCAATGTTTTTTCTGGTCGAGCACTTCTTTCTTCATCCTTCTGATCAACATTATCATCTATCTCCACATATCTGGATTCTTTAGAAGTAGCTGACAGAACTCTGTCCTTATACGCCTCCATATCGTTGAAAGTGACATCCATACTCCTGATGAATTTTTTATTCTGATAATCCCATAACTTGTACCCAAACTCATCTGAGCCATGTCCAATGAATGTGCACTCGACAGACTTCGAGTCAAGCTTATTGTTGGAACCTGCATCAAAATTCACATATCCAGAACACTCAAATGCTCTTAAATGAGATAGATATATCTTTTTGTCACTTCAGTTTTCTTCAGATAAGCCTTCTTCCAAAGGCACTTACAAACTACGATTAATCAGATAAACTACAGTGGGAAGTGCTTCAACCCAAAACTATTTTGGCAAGCCTACAAGCAACCTCATGCTCCTAGCACGCTCTGTGATTATTTTTTTCATGCGCTCAGTCATACCATTATGTTGTGGGGCCCTTGGGACAGTGAACTTGCGTCTGACCACCTTTGCAGCACAAAAATTCCTGAACTACTGATCACGGTACTCACTTCCATTATCTGATCTGAGCACTTCAGCCTCAAGCTTATCTCATTTTCTACCACAATCTTCTACTTCTTAAAAACTTCAAATACCTCAGATTTTTGTTTTAAGAAATAAAACAATACATTTTTCATGTGATTATCAATGAATGTGACAAATAGCGAGAACCACCAATAGACCGAACATAACATGAGTAGAATATACATCGGTATGCATTAACTCCAGAGAACATGAGTAGAATATACATCGGTATGCATTAACTGCAGTTTCTTTGATTTCACCACTGACTCGCTCTTGGAGAAAAAAAACTTTCTTCTGTTTGTTGATTTCACCACTGACCCGCTCTTGGAGAAAAAAACTTTCTTTTGTTTTTTCTGTTTGCCATAAATATAACCTTCACAGAAATCTAGATCAACTGATTTCAAACCCTGAAGCTTATTCTTTGAAAGTAGGTGTTTCATACATTTCTCACTCATGTGGTCAAGCGTACGATGCCACAGACCTGCATCCACCTTGATTCCAACCACATTAATGAAATCAGTCATTTCATTGATCAGATAAATAGTGCCTTCAATGTTGCCTCGAGCCATCATTAATGTCCCCCTGGTCACCTTCCACGAATCACCTATGAAAGTTGTCATGAGTCCTCACTTTGTTAGCAGTCTCACAGAGATAAGATTTCTCTCCAAACTTGGAACATATTTGACATTAATAAGCTTTCAGACTGTTCAATTTGATAGCTTGATATCAACATCACTCTTTCATATTATATTGCAGACCATGTTATTTCCCAAATAAATCTTCCCTAGATCACTCTGAGTGTGGTTTTTAAATACATCTTTATTGGGGCAAGCATTAAAATAGCAACCTAAATTCACTATAGGATTCAAAACTGACTAGGGATACACCAAGAAGTCATTTTAGATTTCACCAGTGGAGACATTGGTAAAGAAACTATTATCATGTCCTCCAACACTAGCTTTCCTTGGAGCTTTGAAGTCATTCCTGAAATGCCCTTCTTACTGTAGTTCCAACATTCTCTGCTTGACTCTGGCTTTCCTTTCTCGGACTTGGATCTGCCTCTACCTGTAATCTTGCCCAGATTTCTTCCCCTGTTATCAGCATTTTGCCTTCGTCTATATTTCTGCTTAGATTCTTTCCCCTGTTATTAACATTCAACGCAGAACCTGAAGATTCATCATTCGCTACTTTTCTGCGAACTTCTACATTTAGCATTAGATTCACGATGTCATCAAAGTTCAACAATAAAGTCATTGAAGAATTACACACCATCGTTAGCAAACTATCTCGGTTGTTCGACAATGAATATAGTATCACCAATGCTCTGATCTCATCATCAAAATTGATTCCCACAGAACACAACTGACTCGTCACAGTGT
>NW_018164801.1:810677-811749 GCF_001263595.1 Phalaenopsis equestris
AACAGATGAGGAAAGTAATAACTTGATCAAACCCGGTTTCGTTCGATCCAACACTTACCATTCCACCATAGACATAAACACAAGCTTCTTTGTAATTCCTTGTAATGGCAAGTATAGTATTTTCTGATAAAGCAAATCCTCCACATGCATCTTCTAGAAAGCGAAGTTTGTCTCATTGAACTTTTCCATCTTGAACCTTGCTTCTCGGTCATTGCTTTCACTCGAATAACCCCGCTCTAATACCAACCTTGCTGGGAGAAATTACACGGAAAGAATCTCCTTCTAGTCTCACGGCATAAAAGGATCATATATTTCTAGAAAACTTGAACAATAAACTAAGCGCAGAAGTAAATCAAAACAATCATAAAAGCACACAAAAAATTTACGTGGAAAAACCAGAATATGAGAAAAACCACGGAACCATGTCATCACATATTCACTATGAAAGTCAAATAGTTTTACAAAAGACAAGTTTCTTCACCACACACACAACAAAACTTACAGGACACTCCACAATCTTTATTCTCCGATCCAATGTGAACAACACACGCCGAGATCCCAGAAATCCTCCTCTCCAACTCTTTTCTCATTCACCAGTAACTTGTTGAAGAACACCATAGGAAGTCTTAAAGATACACCACTCGAAATTGGATTAAAACCAAAAATTGTGTATCAACAACTCCGGGCGCAAAAGTGCCCGTCTCTCGGGAAGCAGAGTCACTCCCAACATAGCTAGGCACTTGAGAGCCCAAGGGGGCGCAAAGGCGCCCCTTCTCTGTCGAGCGCTTAAGCATGGGTGCAAAGGCGCCCATAGGGGGTGCAAAGGCGCCCCCTTTAGAAGCAACGCCCACATGGTGAGCACTTAGGCGCCTGTCGGCGCTAAAAAAAAGGGGAAAGGTTAAAAGTTTAAAGGTGGTTTGTTCAAAAGTTGTCCGTAAGAAGCTGTCGGTCGCTGGATGTGAAGTCTCGTCGCCCGCTTCGGAAGGACGTTTAATTTACATACATATATATAAGTTTTAAGAAAAATATGAAATCAAACTAACCTCATATTTTTCACAGTTTAAATGAAAGA
>NW_018164801.1:812863-813468 GCF_001263595.1 Phalaenopsis equestris
AGGTAGAAAACAGAAAAAAAAATGACATGCTATACAGTACAGTAATAGGCAGGAACAGGAAAGTAAAGTACTGTAAAATGTAAAACAAACATGTACGCCCGTGAGATCTGATGTTCCTCAAGTATAGCAAGCCTAAATATATCTCAAAAGCAAAGTCTGGAAGAAACATCGTCTAGGAAATCCGAAGAAGAGTGTAACTACGACTCATGACTAGAAAACTCGAGAGAATCAACGAAAAAGACTCAAGTAAAAGAAAATCCTCAAAAATCCTGGGGAAATCTCGAAAGAAAGGAAAAAGTAACACGAGTGTCCTGTCCCAAAGCTTCAATAAAACAAAACAAAAAAAGTCGGGTGAGGGGGACCGCAAGCACTCGTATGGGACTAGGCTCAGCTGTATATTTATTCTCGAGGGTTCACGAAGGCTACTTGGTCACCCGAATGTATAAAACCCGTCAAAGAAATTTTTATTGTCCACGAGTTGATTACATTGTCGGGCTTGGGACTGTCAATCATCTGAGGAGGTTCGAGCCAACTCCCGCTAGACTTATGTCGTTGAAGGATACTATATCCTATTGTTCTTCACATGTCAGAAACTTGATGTTATA
>NW_018164801.1:813608-813927 GCF_001263595.1 Phalaenopsis equestris
GCCCCAAAATGACTACTTGCGACCTTGCTTGATGGTTTCACGTATAGCAAAAGACTATACGTGGACACTTATGCATCGGACATAAGCATAAAAAAGAACGAACCAAGAAACAAGGAAAGAAAAAACAAAATTGGAGTGAGAGAGAGGAGGCACCGATCCATCTAAAACACCGAAAAGGAGAATGGATCAGTTCTCAAAACTCATTAGGGTGAGAGAGAGGAAACACCGAAAAAGAGAATGGATCAGTTCTCAAAACTGATATCGAAAAGACCTGGAAGAGTAGGGCCCAAGGTCTTTCCTAACAAACATAAAGGGCAAG
>NW_018164801.1:814475-822363 GCF_001263595.1 Phalaenopsis equestris
GTTTTCATAAATCCATCTTAAACCAGCTCCAATTTCCCCAAGTAAGACTCAAAACATATGCCTAACTCATTTCGAATCAACTCATTTTATAGATAATGCACATACATATATTTTTGGATGACACACTTGATGCCCCCATAATCGTTCAAGTTATTCAAGCCCAACAAGAAAAGTCAAATCAAGTTGAGCACCCTCAATAAGTCTCACGGGTAGGAGTAGGAAGGAGCAGCCACTAAGATTCACAACCACGGCCAATCCAAGGCACAACAAGTAAAGCTCAAGACCAAGGTTGCCAAAAGGAACGGGGAAGCAAAGAGAATCAACCGAACTCCCAAACCAAGGCACACATCACCCCAAAACAGAATCTGGTGAAATCAAAGCTGAACCACACCGCAAGCTCAAACAGGGTTATCCAAAAGATAAGATCAAGCCCAACAAGGTCTAAAACCGCAACCATCAAATGGCCAAAATAGAACCACCACAATCCAAAACTGAGCCCAGCAAGGGCCAAAATAAAACCCAATAGTATTAAAATTCAGGCCTCCATAAATGATAGAGCTCTATTCATTTCAATCCAAAAAAATCGAGACTCAAAACCCAGCCAAAACCGAGCCCAACAAGAATCAAAAGTCAAAACAGAGCTCAACAAGATTAAAACAGGGCCCAAGTATTGATATAAATTCAGGGTTTAACGAAAATTAAAGTTCCTGCCACCTGTAGGTAAAACCGAGCCATCCAAAGCCAAGGAACAACCTGCATGTCTAAATATTTCAAGCATAAAACAATTCCAACAGATATTTGAACAAGGGAGATGCCTCATGAGGAGCTAAACCGAGCCCCATATGTGTATAAAAAGTAAAGTGAACTCTCTAGCATTCATTTTAAGTAAGAGCAAGTCATAAGATGCCAAAGCCGAAACTCCAACATGCATGAAAGGCCAAATAACCTCTCCAATATCTCATGCTAAATAAAAAATAGATGAAAAGCTTCATAATACATATCCCAACATGCTTACAAGAGAAGCTAAAATTATTTCAAAGCCACGTTTCAACCTTCCTGTTCAAAGTAATAGGAATATGCTATGATTTCATCTCAAGCTAATAGGAGAAAATAAGAACACTTATATCATGCTATGTTTGCACCGTCCTAAGCAATTAATCGAATCTCACCCTTGAAACATGCTCACATTTCATCCTTCACATGCTCTTACTCTTAAAGTGAATACCTCAAAAAGGAGGAAGAAGAGGTACCATCTTAATGCCAATGTAAAGCACTACAACACAAGAATTCACCTCAAGGAAATGCTCTCACAGAAATCCCAGATATTTCAAAATATACATGCAATACTAGACTAGCATGCTATATCGTCCACTGCACCGAGTTCAAGGGGCTCGACAGAGAGGAAACGGAAAAGAAGCAAGGCACATGGGGGGAGAATGTACCTCCTTGAAGCAAAAAACAACACAAAAATTTTAAAAGCACTTCGCAACTTCAACTCTTCCTCCAACAGTAATAGGAAGCCAACCCAACTACAAAAAACTAAAGAAGTAAGTGAGAAAAGAAAATGACAGAGTTTTCCCTTCCTAAGAGATTTTTCGGCTCCTTAAAATGCACCAAACAGAGCCTCATATAGACCAGAGAAGGAGAATGAATGATTAAGGGATCGCATATGACTCGAGAGATCGAGAGAGGCAGAGGATGAGATCCTCGCATTGGATATGATCTGCGGCAGAGAAGATCGAGCGCAAAACACAGAAGATAGGAGATGAGGGATGGGCTTCTGCAAGAATTGTCTTGCGTGCGAGAGGCGAACGCGGGAACGAATCCCTCCAATGACACGAAAAAGCGGGCCAGGCAACCAAACGAGCCAACCCTAAGCCCACGGGATCGAGACACAGAAGAGGGGAAGGAGAGAAAAATAAAATTAGGTTAGAGATTAATATAAGTTATTAATTATAATAATAATAATAATATAAAATATTATTTATTATTATAATTAACACTTAAATGTGTATTTTTTTCCCAGACGTGTTGTCATAGTGAAATAAACGCCTCCTTAAGCAAAATCGACGTTCCGGACGCGCCGGTGCAGTCCGTTTTGTCATTCGGGGTCGCTCGGACGACGTCATCGACAATCGGGTAAAAAACGCGTCAAAATTCAAATTTCACAAAATTTCGACCTGCAATCGATCGTCTCAAAAAGTTTACTCGAGTTTTCGACAGGTAACAGTGCAGGTGATGTGGATTGTAGCAATCGGGCGCGTCGACTCTCCGAATTGCAAAGATTTGTGCGCGCGGGAGTGCGAATTGTGCAGAAGGCCACCCTAAGGCTCAAATGGTCCTATAGGAATCCCTTTTGGGTTTCCTCATGTTGGTTTCACCCTTCTAAGTGCTAGAAGTCGATACCACACACGCGAAACTCCAAAAGGGTACGGAAGTGGTTTGGATTTCTAGAACAAGGTGGGCTCCATTTCTAAGGTTCTAAGATAGTCGAAGGGAGATCCCTAAGGCTAGATTCTAAACCCTAAGAGGAAGACTAGACCTCACCAAAAATGAGGTCAACAGCGCCAGGTTCTCAATCTTTCCTGGGTGCTTTGGCTTCACAAGGCTAACAAAATGCTAGTACTTATTCATATGATGATTTAAATGCATATTACTTCTACTCTTGAAATTGCCATCATACAACTGTAATTAACCACTAAGTTATAATAAAACTTACCCCATTATCTAATATTCATTTTTCATTAAAGACTCCAATTCAAGTTAGATGGGCAAATGAAGTGAATTTTTTAAGAGCTAAAGAGTAACTACTGACGATAGGTATTAAAAAAACTACTATTTTGCATCTTCTTTTTAAGATGCATTGCTGTCAAATATATACGATAGAAATAATTTAGATTTTGACTTGCACATGAACAAAGTTGCATTGTTTAGTGGCCTTTTGATTTTGGAAGAAATTATTGTTGGACAATTTAATAAAAAAACATAAAATTACTCTCTGACTGTCTTACTTTTGACAAAATATATGCTTTGTTTTGACCCGAAAGAAAATCAAAGCAAAAAATAAAACAAGATGAAATTATAATGGAGACAGATAGAACCAAACACAGCTTTAAAAATCATAATTTCAAAAAATAACAATTCAATAATACATTTATTCACGTTCAAACATAGTTAAATATTCTTTATAACATACTTTAAAGAAGTTATAAATCAAAAAATAAAAGTTAAAAGTGCACTATATACTCATAATTATGTTATGAAAGTTCTCATCCATGAACAATTCCTACATAAATGAAAGGTCAAAGATCGTTGATCACCTTTGCAACACTTACTGTCTGTTGTTCCATTGCTTCATGAATTGTAGCTCTATCATGCACTCTCATACTACAAATATAAATAAAACTGTTACACTCACAAGTTGCAAGCAGAGCTTACTGATGCTCCATCAAAAAGAAAAAGATGATAAGAAGAAAGGAAACAATGTTCAGGACTTGTCTATTTGTCTACAGCACAATATCTAGCCGAAAATAATTGAAGTTGCATTTATATAACTAGAGCACAATTTTTATGTCTTTTCACATCTCATACCTAAACATTCATATTTACACACATAGCACGCAAATCGTTAATATCAAATAAAAAATAGCACTATTCTTATTTTTTAAAATTCAAATACACCTTTCAAGGATAAGTTTAAAGCACCAAAGTGCTACGTGTGTCAATATGGATATTTAGGGGTGAGATATGTAAATACATAAGAATTGTGTGTTATGTATGTAAATTTCTTTAAATTGAATTTACAAGTGAATAGTTTAATTGAATATTAACAAATTAAAGAGTCATCCACAGCAGGCACTAATGAAATATTGTGTTAAGCAAATATATAACAAATCAACATGCCCATTATTTATGAATTAACAAGAAATCATACAAGCACAAATAAGAATTCAAAGAAGCATGCTCCTTGTAGACCACATAAACCCGTTGGTGTTATGAACTAGTTTTAATGGTACAAATATATAATTGAAGGCGTTAATGTTTTAAATTAAGCAATTATATGATTGATAAGAGGATTGATAAGGTACAAGGATTATTAAGAATATATTGACCAAATTGGAGAGATGTGATCGAGTCCTGTATTTTTTGTTCATACTCATGTAATTGCATATCAATCAAGGTCAGAGCTCTTCATTTAACATTGTATATATTAAATTAAAAAATCTTTTCTTACAATCACAAAATAATCATTTAGATGGAATAGCATTGAGCTTAGAACCTAGAAATCCACATTGTAAGACTCCATCTTTTTCATTTCAAATCCTTCCAACTCAAGTTTTCTAAGCAAAATCAGTTGAAGAAAAAGAGCAAGAGTCAAAATGTTTTGCATTTATTGCAAGGGCTCCACAAGTAAAGTCTGTCTTCAACGGAGTGCTATAAAAAAGTTCATTTTTTGTTTTCATTGGCAGAATTGTAGGACTAGTCTATCACACTATAAATATAACATGAGTTGAGCAGTACTCCCTCATTTAGAAGAGTGCTTGAGACAGTTTCTCTACTTGCTTGACTAGTGGAGTTTGATAGAGGTAGCCAGTGGTATTGAGATCCTAAAGCCGGTGAGAATTAAAAGTGATATGTGCTGATTTGGGCAGAAAAAATGTAAGAACCTTTCTCAGTTTCTTCTTGTTTTACTTGTACTTTATTTGTGTTGTGATTATTTTTATCACTCTCACGCACTTGGAATTTTAAATACAAACATTTTTTAATAGTAGTATAAATATAAATATAACTCAAAGGCTTAGATTTGATTTCGAAAACTAAATGTCAAAATTTTATTTAAGAAGAGTCATAAGTCACTTTTTAATAGTAGTAGAAATTATCATTTAGGTTGATGGTTGAATAAAACATAAGCAAGCACGGTAAAAAGAAAGAAGAGGTATTTACATACATAACACACAATTCTTATGTATTTACATATCTAACACTTAATATTAATATTTACATGCATACAACTAAAATTTTTAACATAACATCAAAATTACCACCATACTACTTTTTAAAAGTGAAATACACCTTTTCATGCATAGATCATAAGTGTAAATATCAAGCTTTGAATGTTATGTAAATACATAAGAATTGTTTGGTATGTATGTAAATTTCCCAAAGGAAAAAAAAAAATTTTGAAGTTAATGATGAGATATTTATGCCATGAGCTTCATTATAATAACAAGTAATAAAAAATTATCAATCAAAATTCATTCCCAGCATTATGAATTTTAAAAAAAAAAAGGAGAGCAAGCATCTGCAGTTTTTGCGATTCAAGCAAAAAAACAATTTACGAATAGTAGCATCATTGTAGAACCTGTCAAATTCATCTATACAGCAGAGTCCACCATCAGCCAGAACAAGCGCCCCAGCCTCCAGCACCCATTCTCCTGCCATTTAACAATTTTATAGGACATTACAAATAAATTATCAAATAACTTACTGGATATAGAAAATATTAAAGGATAAATTACTATAATAATACCAAAAATAGTCAAACATTTGGAGTCAGTTTCTAAGTCATTTTTGCCAAATATTCCAATTTAGGCACGCATCAGGTGTTGAGCAACATCAAAACACACTAGTTGAGCCCTTCCGATGTTTTATACCTAAATTGAATGAGACGCATCAACAAAACCATATATAAGATGATTTTGAAATATTTACAAACTTTTTTTATATGTTTTTCTTCAGATTTCTTGAGATTCTGTAGAAATGCATCTGCAATCATTTTAAATGGAATATCTCGGCACCAATTTTGAAGAGAGGGAGAAATAGATATATAGATAGAAAGTAGGAGAGAGATTAAAAATAAAAGAGAAAAGAAAGAAAATAATTGAAAAAAAAAAAAGAGAACAAAAGAAAACAAACAAAACCGGTAAATAGAGAGTTGAAAAAAGAGAGACAGAGACCCATTTCCCTTATTAAAAAGAATGGTAATTGCGTTCTCCAAAAGGAGAGCCTACTTACTCCATATTTGAATTCTTAAGAAGAATTATATGTCTAAATATCTTCTCCTATTGCATCACTACAAGAAGATACATCAATATTAGACCTACAAACCATCAAGCAAGTGCCGTTAGATGCTTTTTGCATCACTACAAGAAGATACATCAATATTAGAACTACAAACCATCAAGCAAGTGCCGTTAGATGCTTTTACACTTTGGACAAAACCTAATGCTGGTCCAAATTGGCGTTTTGTTAAATGATTGTTTTACAATTCTCTCTCTCTCTCTCTCTCTCTCTCTCTCTCTCTCTATGCATATAAAACATAAAAGAAATACTTGAATCTTGTACAATTACATAAGTGTTGGAGTTGGACCAGGCTCTACAATCAAACAAAACCAAGGATTAGAAAAACGTACATTTTTAAAAGCACGTTTGGGATGCATGTATATAAGTTTAAAAAATAAATAAATAAATAAATAACTCTTTTCTCTTTTTAAATTTAAAATAATCTGTGATGCAAATTTCAAACATGTAATAAAATATAACAATAGGTCCTAAGTGCAATTAACAAACTAACTTTTCCGATATAGAGTAAGTTAAAAGGTCAAATAAAAGAAAAATTACAAATAAAAAATTTTTGAAGAGAATCGGTGTTAGATAATTAAACGTATAAAGAAAAATTAAATAACCTCCATCCTTGACAGCTGTGACTGTTAAACCTGCACTGGTGCTCCCCAACCCAGTGGTGATCACAGATCTATGGCATAATTTAGCAGCAAACTTTAGAAACTGAGATTTACCTGTGCCTGAGTAATTTTATGATAACAAGAATGAGATAGCATTCGGTTAAAGTAAACATTAATCTAAGAAATAATTATCAAAAACTGATAATTTAATACATAATGATGAAACAAACTAGAGAGTCAATCACGACTAAATAATATGAATTGCAACAAGAGCTAAAATCTTAAAGAATCAATCATCATATAAAAGGATGAAATGTGTTCACCAAAAAACTAGGGCAAATACTTGCTTGTGTTTAGTTAGCTTTCAATTAGCCTAATTAAGATAACTACACGGAAATAGGTTCAATTATTATTCCTGACTAAAAATAATTCCCATTTAGTTTAATTTTAGGCCAAATAAACCAAACTAATGTTCCAATTAATGACTCAATCAGCAGATCATAATTAGTTGCATTAATTTCTAATCAATTTGGGCAGCTGTCTAAATTTGTTTAGATGCTAAATGAATCAACCTCTCCAAGTTAGCATCAATTCTCATAATGCTTTAATTATTTACCAAATATGTAAAAGACAAAAGAGATTGATTGACAATAAAACCAATTAAAATGTTTCAGTTGTCAAAACCATCAACTGCGCTCTAAAGATCATCAACAACCCATCTATTATTAGGCCATTCTCGAGAATCCGCACTTAGAAAAATGAGTGTATTTTCCATCATCAGTGGAGTCACTTTCTCTGTCAAGAGACGAAACTAAAAGATATTATAACTTTCTATAAACTACCTGGATCACCAACAAGAAGAAGGTGAGACTCCCCACGAATCTTTGTCCCAGAGCCATCAACATGCTGGACACCTCCAATTAATGTTAAGGCCACTGCAAACAAGAAATTCAATTAATCTCACCTACGTATGAGTCACAAAAACTAATATAATATATATATATATATATATTAGGCATACAATAATTAAAAATATGCAATATTAAAACAGCAATTTCAGCAACTCTCAATTGAAATTCCAAATTACTTTATATATTTCATTTAGATAATACTATAACGTATCCATATAAATTCTGCATACCTGCAAGCTTCACAGTGAAGAGACCAAAAACTTGTGGGCAAATCCCTTGAAGAATAGCATTCCT
>NW_018164801.1:822583-824242 GCF_001263595.1 Phalaenopsis equestris
CATTCCTGCCTAAAATGTCACATTTTAGAAGAAGCTTATTTTCACACGTGAAAGCGTGCTTTTTTTAATTCCTGACATTGGGAAATATATAAAGCCCTAATTTATTAAATTTAAAATTGCAGCACTAGCCATAATGATGATGTAATGGAGAGACTGCATGCATCTGTTTTGGATCTTCTATAAAAGTCAATGGCAATAAACATGCTCAAATACATAAGACTAAGTTATACCATCATAACTTAAAAGGCAGGATATGTACAAAATTAATACCTTTCAGTGGAGTGTCCTTAAAATCTGACCAGAAATGCTCAAATTTTTTAATGACATCGGCAGAGATTTCAATTTCTGATTTTAATTCATTGGTTCTCCTGAAAAGATAGCAATATAAATTTAATAGACCACCAGTCATGCTAAAAACGATTGCTTTGTCAAGCTCAGCTTGCAAAAAATGCCAGTACAAAAAAAAGGAAGGGATAAAAACTTTCAGTAAGAAAATATTGCAATATCAACTTTATAAACAGAAAAATGTTTCTATAATGCAACAGGAATTTCAAAAAAGCTCAATGTTCACAAATAGGTTGTATTTGTTGAGTTTTGGAGCCCGGTCTGAACACACCTGCTCCCGCTACCCCGATCGCGAAAGGACACGATTGCTCCCGTCTCTTCTATTCGCGAACCGCTCCCACCTCTCCTGTTTGCAAACCGCTCCCGCCAACTCCAGCTGATGTTCGCGAATCGTCGCGCCTCCCTTCCTGTTCGCGATAAAAGGCATCACACGACTCCTTCAGTTTCCACGGCACGACCCTTTTTGTGTTCTTCTTCGTTCTTCCTCGGAATAGAGGAAGAGAAGTGCAAGCAGTAGTTCCTTGCAGCAGAAAAAAGAAGAAAGAATAAAATTGTTCTTCCTTGGCTTCTTCTTGGTGGTTTCTGGCATAAGAGAAATTGAATTATTTCTCTTGTAAGTTTAGCTTCTTTGGTGTATCTCGATGTAAAGAGAGAAGAAGAGAGAGCAACGAAGTGAGTGATCCCTCTTATAAGTCGAGACGATCGACTGGTGTATATTCCTCAACTAGTAAAATCCTCTGTAACTCCGTGGACGTATGCAATTTGCCGAACCACGTAAATCTGTGTGTTCCGTTGTGTTACTATTTTCTGGTGTGAATTTTCTCGTTATATTTTTTTGCTTCATCGTCGAAGATCGTTCTTCTATTTATATATAGATACCACAACAAATGATATCAGAGATTTGTTTCGGATCTGAAGAAAAAATGATGGTTGCAGATGAAGTGAAGGTTTCAGAGATCGCGAAATTTGATGGCACAGATTTTGGTTACTGGAGAATGCAGATAGAGGACTACCTCTATGGGAAAAAACTTCATCTTCCGTTATTAGGAAAAATACCTGAAAGAATGTATGAGGCTGAATGGAATTTGTTGGATCGACAGGTTCTGGGGATTATTCGATTGACCCTATCGAGGTCCGTTGCACACAAAGTCGTCAAGGAGAAGATGACGACAAATTTCATGACAGTCTTATCAGGTATGTATGAAAAACCAACAGAGAATAACAGGTATATCTGAAGAAAAAGTTATTCAACTTGAAGATGAAGGATGGTATTTTTGTTGTTCAACACCTGAATGATTTTAATACTATCAAAAA
>NW_018164801.1:824342-839033 GCF_001263595.1 Phalaenopsis equestris
TGACAGTCTTATCAGGTATGTATGAAAAACCAACATAGAATAACAAGGTATATCTGATGAAAAAGTTATTCAACTTGAAAATGAAGGACAGTATTTTTGTCGTTCAACACCTGAATGATTTTAATACTATCAAAAATCAATTATCGTATGTTGAAATTGATTTTGATGATGAGATACGTGCGCTGATATTGTTGGCATTATTGTCAAATAGTTGGAAAGCCATGAGAATGACAGTTAGCAGTTCTGAAGATAAATCTAAACTGAGATATGATGATATTCATGATTTAATTTTAGCTGAGGAGGTGCGCAGGAAAGATTTTGTCGAGATCTCAGGTTCGAGTTCGGCACTGAATGTTGATTTCAGAGGGAGATGACAAAACAAGAACTCAAATAGAGGGAGATCAAAATTAAAGTCTGGTCAGCAGACAACCTGTTGAAATTGTGGCAAGACTGGACACATAAAGAGGAACTGTAGAAATCCCAAGAAAATGGAGAATGATAACACAAATGTGGTATCTGAAGAAGTACAGGATGCACTATTGCTGACAGTTCATAGCTCTGTTGATGATGAAAGTGATGAGAGTGAGTCTTATTGTTCCACAAACAAATGGTGGAGAACCACAGAGCTGTGAAAAAATCTTACAAGATGAAAATTCGCGCAAGTGGGACTTAGCAGAACTTCCACCAGGGAAGAAGACATTATACAATAAGTGGGTGTATCGGGTGAAGACTGAGCGTGATGACAGTAAGAGGTATAAGGATAGACTTGTTGAAAAAGACTTTCAGTAGAGGTATGATATTGCTCATGCAATGGGAGTTGTAAGCAGAGACAAAAGTAACTCAGGAAATAGCTTAGAGATGCAAAGTTATGTTGACCCTGCTGATATGTTGACTGAGGGTGTTACTCATGAGAAACTGAAGTTGTGCACAGCTTTAGTTGGTCTTCTGGTGTGAAGGTAAGGTTTTGAGTTGCAGAGGTGAATGATTTATGTTTGAAGAAAAATGTGACACCGCCAGTGGAGGATATCAGTTTGAGGATGGAGAAGTTGTCTGTGTACCGGTCTCCAAGTGGGAGATTTGTTGAGTTTTGGAGCACGGTCCGACCGCTCCCGCTCCCCCGATCGAGAAATGTTGTGACCGCTCCCGCCAACTCTCGCTGATGTTCGAGAATCGTCGCGTCTCCCTTCCCGTTCGCGATAAAAGACACCGCACGACGCCTTCACTTTCCACGGCACGACCCTTTTTGTGTTATTCTTCGGGCATCCTCGGGATAGAGAAACAGAAGTGCAAGCAGTAGTTCTTTGCGGCAGAAAAAAATGAAAAAAAAAAGATTATTCTCTCTTGGCTTCTGCTCAGTGGCTTATGACAGAAGAAAAATTGGGTTTATTTCTCCTGTATGTTTATCTTTTTCGGTGTATCTCGGTGTAGAGAAAGAATAAGAGAGAGCAACGGAGTGAGAGAACCCTCTTGTAAGTTGAAACGATCGTCTGGTGTATATTCCTCAAATAGTAAAATCTTCTGCAACTCTGTGGATGTAAGCAATTTGTCAAACCACGTAAATCTGTGTTCCGCTGTGTTATTGTTTTCTGGTGTGAATTTTCTCGTTCTATTTTTCGTTTCATCGTTCAAGATCGTTCTTCTATTTATATATATACCACAACAGTATTAACCTCAATAATTATTCATGTTTGGCTCATTTGTTAAGTTAAATAGTCAAGTTTGTCATACAAAACTCCACAAACAACACAACTGCAAGCATAAAATAAGCACAGACAATTCGAGATCCCAAACTCTAAACATAAGACTCAACACCAAAATCACACGCATGCATAACCTAACCCTAAACATATTGACCCTATTTATCCCTACAGTAATAAATATAAAATTACTAAATTGCCCTTAGACATCGGCATAAGAATACTCCCCCCAAACCAAAGAAGAACCTTGTCATCATCCTCGAGGTGGAAGAAAAAATTGTTGTTGAATCACATAATATGGCTCCCAGGTGGTATCATCATTTGACAATCCTTATGATTTAACCAAAATATCATAGTGACCCTCATGAGTTAGTTATGCAGTTTTGGCACATCTTTCAATCGCATCCGAACCTATTGGTGCCCTGACTTTAAATCAATCTTGGAGAATCTTGTAGACCCAAACAACTTTTCCAATAGCTCATTGATTGTCGAAATCTTTGTCAACTTCGTATCATGTGACACTTTCATGTTATGCAACTCGATCTAAAATCCTAGTCCTACGTCTTGAATTGAACTCACCATGGTCTTGAGCTTTACTAAAAGCTTGCACAAACTAGGTTCACCGCGAAGCACCACCATCTTATCTCTCTTGAATACTCTGTAGTGTCAAAATCAGTCCCTTACACTCTCCTATGTTCTTCTCCACCTGTCTCATTCCCATCATTACTCTTGAACCACCTTCTGCTCGAAAGGCTGCAACAATAAAAGGCATTGGCGCGGTTAGATGCAACCCTCATCCGGGTTCCACCCACAATGATCCCTGTCATAGGTTGACGTCCTTCGAATCAATATTCTCCAATCCCAAAATTGCACTTCATCCCATTTCTCTTGTTGTCGTTCGTTCGAAATCTCCCAATGCCCTCCAGATACATAGGTCAAATCCACTCTTGACTCCTTTGTTGAATCCCACCTGCTTTCATTCATTCCAGACATCTGGATGTCATGTTATTCCTTCCAAGCGCTTCCGCTAGAGTCTACTCCCGATTCCTTCGCTCGAACCTATGACTCCAAGTCTGCCTAAAGTAGTAGCAATGTCTTGATGCTGCAAAATTCCTACAGATTGTTGTCACTGTCATCCCCTGCTAACGTGGTCGCTTGATTCCACAGTAGTCAGCATGACATTCAATGATCTTATTCACATTTCTTCCAAGATCATGAATCTCCCTTAGATGGATGAGAATTGTCCCTCCATGGTCGAGAAAAGCTCCTCCATTCCAGATCTGATTTGTCTCAACTGTTTTCTCTATTTTTTTCCAATTCATCTATTTCTTATTACTCTCAATATTCTTTCAAAACTCCTTTAAACCTGTCGTTTGCTTCGAAAAGTCAATAAATAATAAGGGTTATGGATAAGGGTAATAAATACATAATAACGACTATGGAAAGTCAATAAATCTAATAAATCTAATACCCTCCCTCAAGTTGAAACATAGAAGTCAATCTTCTTCAATTAAGAGTTAAAGTCATCATCATCGTACAAAGGACGAGTAAGATTCTTGGGGAGGATATCTACTAATTGACAACTGAGAACACAAAAGAAACATAAATTTCCCCGGACTCAATTTTTTCCTTAATAAAGTGTTTGTAAATCTTCACATGTTTGGAGAAATCATTTTGGATTGTATTGTGAGCAATGCTTATTATTACAAAACAGCTGCAGCGGGACAGAGGTTGGCATATAAAGTTCACGGACCATGATGCGTAACCAAAGGGTTTCACAAATCCAAAGAACATGAACCGAGCAACTACAGATTGTTTTTTGTTTTTCCACATTACTAAATTTTCCCAAACAAATGAGCAATACCACAAGATGGATGGTCGATCATGAACTGACCCAACCCAATCAGCATCTGTACAAACAACAATAAACTGAAATTATGATGAGAGAAAAGCAAACCAGAGCTTGATATACCTTTTAAATGGTGGAGAATCTGGTAGACAGCTTGGAAATTATACTCATATGGGTCATGCATAAATTAACTCACTATACCAACTACGTGGTATATGTCGGCCCGAGTATGGGCGGGGTAGATGCCCTACAAAGCGCTTACTCTGAGAAAGATCAACGACGTCTCACGTATAGTTTCGATAAAGGGCATTCATATCATCTATTATTGTTATTTTCCAGACTAGATCGTAAGAGTAACCTCAATAATAGCGAAGATCTGATGGTCCGTCTGGGTAGTAGCAAATGCTTTGTAGGTCGGTTATAAACTGTGAAAAGAGACATATTGTCATAGAATAGAGTGAACATGTTTAATTGCATACCTTACTCGGAGAACTCACTCTGTCATTCATAGAAGGGGTCATGCTAAGGATGTCCACCCGAAGAGGAATCAAGGTCCTGTAAGGAATTAGCGGGTTCCAAAGTAAAAGTATGTGGAAAGGAAGTGTCGAGTGTAGACACGGATAGTGGGAGGAATACATAGTGCACTTACCAAATTAGAGGGCTCACCGGATGATGCACTCATCGGAACAGAGGACTCCTCAATTGCAAGATAACTTGGGGAAGGATACATAGGCGTAGAATAAGGGACATCCTAGGATTGCTAAGTTGGTATAGAGTCTTTGCTCTTTCTAAAATAGAATACGAGTATGGCCGAAGGGACCAAAAGTCTCTCCGAAAACCATACCATACATATACCGGATTACACCCCTGGGGAGCGTTGTAAGTAGATCTGTGTCGAGTTATTGACCAGGTCTGCCTCAATGCTTTCCGCATATGTCCCCTCTTATTCCCAAATTCCTATTCAATTGGTCGTAGACTCCTAAGACCTACATTAACCCTATTCATGAGGCGAAGGATGTAGACGTCTCGGAAGTGAGTAAGCGTCTGAGCGTGTGGCACACCTTACCGGTGGAAGCCAGTGCGCTTTTGACACTGTACCCGCCCGAGGAGCTTGCGCTTGCCAAGCTCGGTAGTCTTTGGTTCTCTGATCGTGAGGTGCCCGTGCGTGACCTCCGGTTATGATGATCCTGTGCTCCCGTTCAGAACTTGTGAATTTTAAAGAAGACACTAATTATCAGATATGTGATAATAAGAATGACATTGTTGCAAAACCATTTCATGACATTGAATTGAAATATAATGGAGCGAGCAACGTCAAGGAGACGATGATTTTTCCTTTCGGCTAACCCATTTTGTTGAGGATTGTCCGTACATGAGCTATAATGGAGAATATTCTTACAAATATTTAACCCAAAATAAAGCTGAAAAACTCACGACTACTGTCAATCTGAAGGACCTGAATAGAAGTTTTGAATTGAATTAAAATGAATGTGTAAAAGTTTTGGAAGGTGACAACAACCTTTGATTTGTCTTTTAAAATGTAGACTAACGGCATTCGAGTGTGGTCGTCAACCAAGTCAGGAACCATTGGTTAGTAGTGTAATTGTGAGTACGAGAGAGTCCCCATAAGTCATTGTAAATGAGAGAAAAAACAGATGATGTGTAAGTGTGGGGTGGGTCATTGACCCGATAATGTTTGGCTTATTAACATGTCTCACAATTAAAATTAGAAAAAAATTTATTAGAAAACTTCCAAGAATACACTTTTTTTAAATATTAGAAACTAGAAAGACTTAAACGACAATACAACAATATAATGAGACATTTAAAGACTCGAGATAAGCTACAACTCCTAATAGGTGTCTCCTTACTCTCCATGCTATTCTCTTGGAAGTAGTAGTCTTCTTACTCTCTCAGCAGTTCCAATCAACCTCCCCAAATCACAATCCTAAAAAACACAACCATCATAAGAGAAATTAGCAATGCAATCAATATCATTCATCAACTTACTGACAGATAACAAGTTAGCAAAACAGATTCCAGAGTTGGATCTGTTGTTAGTACAACCCACCTTTTGCCAACAATGAAACTACATGAGCCATTGGCATTCTGACGGTATTCTTTTCAGAGCAAGGATAGTCAGTCGAGAAAACTTATGAGCATTTAGTCATGTGATCCGTGGAACATGAATCAATAATCCATAGACTAGGGCGGAATAAACCGTGAAAGTCATAGGAAGAGTACATTGTCGTGGGAGGTTGACGGACCCGTAAAGACTTGATGGCTACAAGAAGCTTGATCAATTGCTCCATCTGGTTTTCCAAAATTCAGAGGATTTAAGGATGTTCCAGGGAAGAGTTAGTTGAGCCGTGGTAGGCTCGATCGTCGCCTTGAGACCCTTAGTAGCTGAGGATTTGGCTAAAGGTTTGTATGTCGGCTTACCGTGAAGCTTCCAACACTCATCACGAGTGTGGTTAGGATTGTGGTTCTGAACCATCGATGAATTCTAGTAAGATCACGACAAACAAATACAACTGCAGAAAATAAAACCTCTACAGGGAAGACCGATGCTAGACAACTGCCGGACTCCTTCCTGCATAACCGACGACAGCAGAGACAGAGGCACTAAAGGACCTGCGGCTGTATTGAGGATACTGCAAACAGGAAAAGATTGCAGTTGCTGGAACCTGCAAGGAGGATTAGCGGTTCCAGGAAGAAATGTGTCGGCTGGAATCAGGGGCGAGAATCAATGAATGGCAAAAGCTACAGAGCAGGTTGCCAACAGAGCGGCAAAGCAACAACATTGGAGAGGTAGCGGACAAAATAGCCAAACAGTGGCTGAAGGAGACGATTGAAACCATACGGATTCTAGCAACCGAACAGCGGCAAAGCAAGGCGGAAAAAACCCAGCCGAACTGGAAAACTGCTACCGGCAGATGCTGATGCTGGACACAGAAGGAAATCTGCTGCTAGAATCAAGAAAACGGCTGGTTGCTTTTGGTTCCCGTATGCTGCTACTTGGAAACAGAAGGAAACCTGTGACTTGTAGAACCAAGAAAAACGTTACCAGGAAAATGACAGCAGGTCAAGAAAAAAACTGTAGTAGAAAAATCAGAAGAGGAACCAATGACTGCTGGAATAGGGAGAGGAAGTCGGCGGCTGCTAGATCTAAGGTTAGGCTCTGATACCATATTGAGATTTGGAGTAGATAAACATAGTTCTCATTGATATAAAGAGGGGTATTTAAACTCTTATAATGGACTCAAATAAGAAAAGAAATAAAACAGAATCAAATAAATAAAATCAGAATAACAATAAAAAGAAAACTACATAATGCATAATAAAGGTAATTAATAAATAATAACGCCTATGGAAAGCCAATAAATCAAATAAATTTAATAAAAACTAAAAAACTTTTTTAAGGCAATTGGAACTATGAATTGAACAACTATCAAAGCATTTGATGATTACTTTCAATATTTATTATACATGTTTAGCTCATTTTTAACTCTGATAAAAAACTTGAACGCAACAATGATTTTGCAGCTCTTTAACAAACTTAAAATTGATTGTGTTTGGCTCAATAATTAATTGACTAAGTAATCAAGAACCCAGCTCTTTCCTTACAGTTGAATGGTAATATAAACATTTAATGCAAAAAAAAAATTAAGGAAAAAAAACTTTGTGATCTGGAAATTTAATAGAATGTACTAAAAATGTCAAGACACTGACAGTATCATTACCTTACGTGATTTGCAATCACAATGGGATCAAGATCACACCGCACATCCTTGAGATCTGAGGACCATTTTGCAGATAGAACCCCAGTAACCATAACATTATCTGAACCAAGGGGAACAAAGTTTATGATGACCAAGAATAAGAATTAAAACAATTCAGCAAAGCATTAAAACCATTCCCAAAAAATATTCAATAACATCAGGAGCTTTAATATAGGAGAAAAGTGTTAAAATAGTACCCGACTATTTATATAGAGTCATTTTACTCTCAGAATTTATAGAAATGCTAAAATAGTTACCAACTATTTTAAAATTGAGCTTTAATAGTCCTTCATGGGGGTTATTTCAGTTCTAATTAAAGAGTTTGAGACTTTTTTGACACTTCTATGAACTGGGACAAAAACGGCCCATGTAAATAGCCAAGCACTATTTTGGCACTTTACTCTGTAATATAGCATTTAGAAAGTGAAAGCAAAAATCAACGATTGTCAATTAAAAGGAAAATGTATCATGCATCAATTCTAATCAAGATACTTTGGTATAATCTCTGGTTGTTTCCAGTACTTAAACAATCACAAGATTTATCATCCAATCACTAATGAACTATATGAGTCACAAGCTCATGGGGATAATTGTAATAACTGAAAAAAGTAAAATAAAAATAAAAAATAGAGAAATTTCTAACTGATAAACAGATTTTGTGTCACTTTTAATCAAAATACAAACAGATGCAATGTTAAGGCTTGAAGGATATATATTTGTAATGTTGTTGAGTGTCCGAGGCCGAGTAACCAAGGTTGAGCACTTGAGAGCCTAGTGAAGAAGGTAGAGCGCCTGAAGCCGAGTGACCGAGGACGAGTGCCCGAAAACGAGTGATCAAAGAAAACTGTTTGGAACTAGATTAGCGGAGAGCGAGTATTCAATGATAGGTAACCGAAGTTGACACTGCAAACCAAATGGCTTGAAGGCTATTATCTAAAGTTCGATTTTCGGGTTTGCATATGTCGCGATTTCGCATTGGCTTTCTTATACGCTTGGATTAAGCGCTCTGTACGATGTGATACATTCACAAAATTGTCGTCAGCTTCTCCACTAGATCTAAATCCCGACAATAGGTTGGATCGAGTGCTATGGACGCCACGAACCCATCGTCTACTTCCCAGTTAGGTGCAATTGTGATTGCTTACCCTCTAAGCAGCGATTTATACGCTTGGATTAAGCGCTCTGTACGATGTGATACATTCACAAAATTGTCGTCAGCTTCTCCACTAGATCTAAAGGTTGGATCGAGTGCTATGGACGCCACGAACCCGTCGTCTACTTCCCAGCTAGGTGCAATTGTGATTGCTAACCCTGTAAGCAGCGAAACCTTCATTAACGTGACAATGAAGGCTCAGGATCGACCAAATTCACTTCTAAGAATCTTTGCAACCCATAGTCAATGCTTTGATACCAATTTGATATGATTCAAGGTCAAAATCAGCACGCATTTCTACATAAATTAAGCCAAACACATTTTTATTTCCCATCAAAGCAATACAATACTAATAACTCATACGAATACAAAAGGTAAGAATCTACAATTTGAGAGGTAGGCGATCCCAATTACTACAATTCGAGATGTAGGAAATCTCTCCCAAATCTCAAACCTAAGAAAAAAGACTAAATCTCATGCATAATCTAACCCTAAACATATAAGCCTACTTTAACCCAACAAAAATAATTAAAAGAAAATTTGCTCTTAAGCTAGACACCGACGTAACAAAATCCAACGGCTCAGAAGTCGCCACTCATCGAAAACTGCCCTGGATAAGAAAGTGAGCCAATGTCAAGTGCCTGAGGCTGAGTGACCAAGGTCTAGTGCCTGAGGGTGAGTGACCAAAGTCAAGCATCTGAGGTTGAGTGACCAAGGACGAGTGCCCGAAATCGAGTGATCGAAGTAAAGCGTTTGGAACTAGATTCGTGTAAAGTGAGCATTTAATGATGGGTAACTAAAGTCCAGCACTAGAACCAAATGGCTTGAAGGTTGTCAATTAAAGCCGAATGTTTCATCCTCTGCATCCCAATGATGCAATCGAAGGTTGAATTTCAGAAGATGAAATATCAACGTTAAGGGATCAAGGGCAAGATATGTCCAAAAGTGTCATTTTATCAGAATCCTTGCCATTAAAAATAGAAAAAATTAAATGCAATAGATTTATGGAAAAAATGGGCTTTATAAATAAGATTTCCAATACAAGTGTTTCCTTTTTTTTTTTTCAAATTAAATGCAATAGATTTATGGAAAAAATGGGCTCTATATATAAGATTTCCAATACAAGTGTTTCCTTTTTTTTTCTCTCTCTCTCCCCTCAGTTTATGCTCTATTCATTGAGTATGATTCAAAGACAAATCTGGGTTCAACAGTGGATTTTGTGAGGGACAAGGTAGGATTTCCTAGAATCACGAGGAAAAAAGTTATCATAATAGGGATTCTTACATTACTCCACGAAAGAAAAAAACCTATCGCTTTTCGGACTTTTTGCAGGTTACATGTGCAACTCCACGACCTTAATCCATAATTTTACTCGTAATCAATATAAAATGACCATTGAATTTTCATTTATCCTAAGTAATCCGGATTGTCAATGAAAAATAATAATGACCACATTTAAAAGAAGAGGGATATACATATGTATCACACAATTCTTATCTAATTATATAACTTACACATAACCTAAGATAGTTACTTAAATGACACTTTAACATCTCAATCACACCAAAATATATACATGAAATGGTGCATTTTACTTTAGAAAAGTTAACATTAATGATAGTTTTATATGATTTAAAGATTTAAATGCTATATAAGTAAATATTAAAGTTTAGATCTTAGAAAAATAAATACATAAAAATTGTGTGATGTATATGTAAAATACCATACCTCCAGCTTTCACAACATCAACAAGATCATCCATCAAGATAATGGGTATTGATCGAGGTAAAGAACCAACTCCCAAAACTTGTGTGCTCTCCTGAATCTTGATCTCTTGGTAATCATGGCATACTATACTATCTGGTATAAATTGGAAACTTGTTCCCTCACAAATTCTAGAACTCTGCAAAAAATGTGTTCGGAAAAATTATAAAAAAGAGTTATAAAGTACAAAGAAAAATCAGTAACTTTAAATAAATTGAGCACAAATTTATTCTCGCTGAAAAAGAAGTCAAGAAAGAGTAATGTAGCACATGGAATCAATTGAGAAAGAAAGGGACCATGAGCTCAAATTAAGAAGAATGCTACAGTTAGTCAAGGGACCAAAAACCAAGAGCAAAATAAAGATATCTAATTAGGATTTATTTTCATAATTTAATGAAAGAATATAGGTTATAATTTAAAATTGTGCTCATTTAAAAAAAAATTGAAAACTTAAATTTCAAAGTTCTAAGACTTCAAAATTTAAAGCTCGAATTTTCGAATATGAAGGAGTGTCATGTAAAGTTAAGAGAAAAATGACTCTTTGCACAAAATAAGGTAAATAAAATGTTTTCTAATCATTTTGGGCAATTTGGAGAGGAAGATTATATTATCTACTTACAATTAAAATAAAATTAGCCCACCTCTTTCCCTCACTCTGCCATTTGAATTAAATGTTACAAAAAAAACTATAAAAATGGTTGGGACAAAAATGAAAATGTCGTTTTCAGTGCAATAATTGAATTTAACTCAAACCCAAGCAAGAAGGGCTTCACGATCGACCTCTACAAGGCAAAAAGTTGAGTAATCTTATTCTCCGAAAAAGAAAATCTTCAAACTTAATCACTTTCAAGAGTGATTAGTAATAAATTGCGTTAAAGTCTTTTTTGTTTCTTACTTCATATCTCTTCTCAAAGACCTCATCCATCAAATAAAATTATTTCCCTATAAAATGCTCCACAAAACCTAATATAAGTTGTTGCCCAAGAGCGTCCTTCAATTTGACCGAGTCTTGTTCCATTGACCATTAGGAAAATCTAAAAACCTTGGAAAATTATTAAATTCTCCAGAAATATTGTAGACAATAAGCCTCTTTCCTTCCCTAAGACTAAACACCTTCCCAAAATTTAACGTAATTCTAGCACTATCAACCAGATTAGCGTTTCACATGACCTAATCTTTTTTTAAATTTTGAAAAGAATAATTGTAAATCTTATAAGATCTCAAAATTTTTCAGATTACACTTAAAATCTTGAAAACGCCCATTCTGTAAGATGGTCACATGTTCATGTTTATGTTGGGTGATGATAGCTGACCAAGAGAAAGACAACTAAGGATATCAGATTACAAGTTAAAGAGACGAGTGCTTCATAACGATGGTTGGCTGATTTTGAACTAGCCTTTAGGTACAATTTGAGAGAAATGAAGCTCAATTAATAAGAAAGAATAGCAATAAAAAGAATAGACACTGCTACTCTCGAAGGTTTACCAGGCTTAAAGAAATAAGAAATTGGGAGGTTCTAGCCTTTAAGCAAGATTTTTCCTTTGTTGTTTTTGGGTTATCATTGATTGTGTTTTTTTGGCTTCTTTTTCAAATAATAGTTCCGTGTAATTGCTTGATGTTATACTAATTCTACTGGCGAGTCATGTAATTCGACTTTTTAGGAGAATTGTGAAATTTGGGAGTTAGAATTTTATGAATGAAAATTTAATAGTTTAAAAAAAGAAAACTAAAAAAGATAAATTTAAAAAACAAAACAATACCCTTGATGGACAAGCCGTTGGAAGTCTTACAGCGTTTCCAGTTTCTAGCTCTGGGTGAACTTTGAACCTTACAAAATAACATAAAATATTTGTTAAGCATATGATTCTCTGATGAAAATAATAAATGTGAAAGCTTTGAGCTTCCTCAACAGATACATTTAAAACTTGTCAAAAAAGAGGCCTAAAAATAGATTAATTAGGCAGGTGCACAAAAAGTTGGTGTTGCATTACAATGTTTTTTTAATATTTAATGCATTTCCAAGATATGCAGTCACAGTGGGGAAAAAAAAAGTCCTATAAACATATCAATCCAGTACAAAAGGACCAATTATACCAGCCGCACCAAACAATAGTTTTTGCTTCAGCATTAGTTGAAAACACTTAATTATGTAGATCATTAGCAAAAAAATTTATCCAAATAATGTTTTGAAGGTGGAGCCCCTCATAGAAGACAATTTGGAGGCTTATGCCCGATCAAAATGGAAATCTACCCGATTATCATAAGATTCTATAGTTCTTGTTTTGATTTTGTATCTTTCCGCTTTTACTTTTGCTACTTATATTATACTTCTCCTGCATTCTCTTATTATTTTTACAATGTAGTTACAACATGATTCCTGTTTTGATTCTGCACCTTCCTGTTTTTGCTTGTTTGTTTATATTATAATGCTCCTGCTTACTTTTGTTGTTAGTACAGATTGTATTAATATATTTTTTTCTGTTACAAATGGCAACAGGTAGTATTGATGGTCAGTTACCTGAGCGACCTCCTAAGGGAACTTTAGAGAGTACATACAGCAGAATAAAGAAGGTCGAGTCTCGCTCTAATAGACACAGCACTAGTTCAGTATTAGTTAGCACCACCACCGCCACTACAACCCCTCTCGTACGTTCTACTGCGACTCCAATCAGTCTTGCTACTCCGTTCTAACCACCAGATTTTCACACTACAACCCCTCCCACACCAGCTCCGACTTAGGCACCAACTCCCACTTAGCTACCAGCTCCCTCCTCGAATGAGTAGTGCCCCTCAACTCCCACCCCTCCCTACGGTCGGGTATATATTATGTCGAAGGGAGACTTGTAAGTTAACTTTAAAATTAGACTAAGTTCACTGTTCATCTAGATATTTTTTTAAACTAATATTTCTATTTCAGGTTCATTCTCCCCGGGCCGCTTGTGATACACATCACGAAGATTATCTGGAATGTATATGATAATACATATCTCTCCTAGAATCAGATCCCAATTGTGACACGGAACATGTGGTTCTATGATTTCGAGACAGGATCATTTCATTTGAAATAAAATACTAATTTTAAGTTATTTTGTTATTTGAATCAACATTGCATAATTTTTAATTTGCAAAGGCTCTTTTATTGGCGGTCAGAGCATCACCAGTAGACCAACCACATTTTTTAGATTTATGGTAGGCATCGACTGAGTGACATGTTAACCATAGCTCGCAGAAAGGGATAGCAATCAATCTGGGTTGGAGAGGAGGTTTTTACTCACTTGACCAGAGCCTTTGTCTCTCTGAATTATCAGAGAAAGAGACAAACGAACCAAAAGAACAAGAGGAGCGTGGGGGCCAGGAGTGTCGCACTCCACATTGGAGGTTTGGTCCTCCACACGGAGCACTATCGAAGAATAGTAACATTTTCTAAATATTCAAAAATTCAATGGTTGATGTAATTATGTGGTACTTATCATTTTCTCATGTACACAAGTTTAGGAGCTTGGTTGGTCACCCATCACTGCAGAGTTGCATGTCCAGATGCATCAACGCCAAGATACACAGCAGTGGGTCCCCGACTTGCCTTGACGAGTCAATATAATTAAAAAATTGATTTTCTATTATTTTTTATTATTAATGTTGAAAATGAAAATTAATCCTTAGTTTTAATTACATAAGAGTACGAACATCTCTAGAAGAAGCAGAGGGAGTTGGAGAGTCAAACCCTGACAATTGCTAGCAGCACTGTAGTCAGACTACCATTTTGCAGTCTGATTTTGAGCTATAGAGACAAACGACCGGAAAGAAGAATGGGCGAGTCTATGGCCTGGGCATGAAGGGCATGACATTTGAGGCCGAGCACTCAAATGCTCTTATGGGTGGCTTGAGTTTATTAATATCGGAGCATGAGGAGCTTGTCAGGCGGGTCACTGCAATGAATGGAGATTAGTCAGAAGCTGATCAGATGTGTGAAGGTCAGCAAAGATTGTAAGAGCTTTAGACGTATGACGCAGAGTATTGCAAATCGTCAGGTCAAGCGACCAAAGAATTCTATGGATGAGGGATAGGAGTATGATTATGACGCAGAGTATTGCAAATCGTCAGGTCAAGCGACCTATGAATTCTATGGATGAGGGAGAGGAGTATGATTATGACTTAGGGTATGTTTTCGCAGCTGTTGATTATTTATAATCTACTGATAAGCAGATTATTGTTTTGCTGTTTCGGGCAGCTTATTCAAGATAGCTTATGGTGGTTAAATGACATTCATGCAGATTATCAGAATAATCTGTCTTGCTGTTTGGAGCAGTTTATTCAAGATAGCTTATTAGTGGGTTAATGACAGTCATGTCCCTGTGTGATAAAACTGTTTGGGTCAGCTTATTCAGAATAGCTTATTGCTAGTACTGAAGTATATAGTGCAGAAACATGAAATCATCACAGATCAG
>NW_018164801.1:839168-842175 GCF_001263595.1 Phalaenopsis equestris
GGCATAGGAGGGACGTTCAGCCCCCCGGAAGAAGCCGCAATGAGCAGAAACACCCTTGACACAACCGTAGAACTGCCTCCCAAAGCTATGAGACTGACGCGATGTGAGCAACGGAGCCGGTAGACCACAATAACACAAAAAACCTGTCTGTAACCGATATCCTAGAAGTCATGTTTCTATAACTGTGAAAAAAAAGATTATTAGTACTTATCCAAATAAAAGTAAAATTGACATTCAAAATTAATGTACGAACAGAGAAAAAACTTGTTTGACTAGTTGTCATATATAGCATCTGCTATAGACTCCCTCAGAGCAGCCATCTCAACTGCACCCTCACCGTCCTGAGTTTCATATTCAATCGAGTCCATCTTATTATCAGCTAGAGATCCTGAAGGTTCTAGAGTGTCAATAATTTTATCATCATCAGCCATATTGAAGTCCGTATCTAAATGAGAAGGGTGACGTCGGCTGAAGTTGTGAAGTGTCATAGCGGTCAGCACAATATACACCTGTTTAGGAAATGAATAGGATGGCATATCACGTAGGATTACCCATTTTTTCTTCCACACCCCAAAAGTTCTTTCAATAACCTCCCGTAAAGAGGAGTGTCATTGGTTAAACATTTCTTTTCTGCCACCTTAAACATTTTTTTTGCCACAAATCGTGCCATTTGCTCGCTCAAAATCAGGAATATGATATCTAGTGTTTGGATATGGCTTCAGGTAGCCCCTTAACATCGGATTCCAGCAACAAACCTGGAGATGGGTGAGGGAAACACTGTGTTCTATTCTTAGTTGTATAAGAAAAAAGACTATTGTCATCCCCCCCCCCCCTGCCATTACAAATGTGAAGCACATGTTGAAGTCACACACTGTCATGACACTTTGGGTAGTTGTACCACTCCGACCAATATACGCGATCCTCTCGTGACTTGGTAGTCTGGCATCTACATGAGTGTCATCAATTGCTCCAATACAATTCTGTTAATCATAGTTAGCAACTCAAAAGGTCATTAAGCTAAAGTAACAAAGTAATAATACTTTGAAATACGGCATGTAGCGAGCATCATTTGCAATTTGTTCAGGAATAGTTGCGAACGATGTATCCGCTAGCTTAATGATATGTGTTGTTAAGCTCACAAGTGCTGGTAAACCTTTGGAAAAGTAACGGCTAATGGTTTCTGATGAATGTTGAAATCGCTCCATAGCTCATCTAACTGGTTCATTCTGTGAGAGCATGTATAATGTTATTGCCAACACCTCTCTCGTAGTCGTTCTAGAAGAACCTTGTAGGCCATGGTTCCGACATAACTCGTGTAGCAGATCGATAAAAATGGGCGCAGTCATTCTAAAAATATTTTTGAACCTTATCGGATGTCCAGCAAGCATCTCACCCACCCATTTGTCCCCAATATAAGAGGACATCATGCGTGGTATCTGTCTATAACTGGAGCGGTAGTATTCCAGCAATAATATCGCTATAGCTGCAGCCCATGTCATTCTTTTACGACGGTCTTGCAGTGGGTGCATCCTGAAATGAGAAATACATTAGGATGAAAGAAATTATTGAGAGGTGGTGACAGGAAATTGGAATAGTGAAAACATCAAGTATTACTTAGTATCAGAAAATAAGTGACATAACATGTTGTAAAGATAGAAAAAAAAATCAGACAATACATAGCATCATAAAATAACAAAAGTTGTTGTAATAACAATACATAAGTGACAAGTCTAATGAAAAATTAGTACAAAGCGGACCCATTCTTCAACTATAACACGTAAATACTCAATGCGCATCTCGGACCGCAGTGCAATGAACATTTCCTGACGAGTAGGGTCCTCGAGCTTTCGAACATATTTTGCCTGAAAGCGCATATCGGCTGCTACTTCTGGAATAGTATCTAAAATGGCCACGCAGTCCCAAATCGTACTGTCATGAGGAGTCGGATCCGTGAAAGCTGCAATTAGTTCAGCAAATGAGCCTTTAACAAAACTGTCATTCTCTTTCTTCCTCCTCGCAAGTCTAGGCCTTTTGGACATGGAATTAGACTCCTCCATCTCTTTTTGGTTAATACTAGGAATTTTTTCATCAGCTATAACCTGTTCAGGTGGCAAGTCATTTGACATTCCTGTAAATCCCATCTCGCTTGGGTTTGTTGCGTGCTTCCCAGTCGCGAAAACCCCCTTAAACATGATGTCAATTTTTGCCTCGAACTCTGGCTCAATTCTGCACTGCCTATATTTCTTCGCTGCTGGTAATGTCTGTAACAAGCTTATTTAGGGGGATTAGTTTCTAAATAATTTGAGAAGTAATATAATTGAGAAAAAAAAATTAGAAAATTACCTCAATTTTCTCAGTCCACCATTCAGCCGGAGCATCGATCGTCATTTTAATTGGATCTCATCCCAACCCGGTAGAGCCACGTTTCAACTCTTTCCATATTTTTCATTCTTTCTTCAATTGGTCCCATTTTTTTTTTGAATTTAAGTCTGTTGTAATCCCTACCAATCAATTTTTTGAATCTCTGAGCTATATTTTGTCAATCTTCTTTATTAAAATACGTGAGAAATTGGAATAGTGAAAACATCAAGTATTACTTAGTATCAGAAAATAAGTGACATAACATGTTGTAAAGATAGAAAAAAAAATCAGACAATACATAGCATCATAAAATAACAAAAGTTGTTGTAATAACAATACATAAGTGACAAGTCTAATGAAAAATTAGTACAAAGCGGACCCATTCTTCAACTATAACACGTAAATACTCAATGCGCATCTCGGACCGCAGTGCAATGAACATTTCCTGACGAGTAGGGTCCTCGAGCTTTCGAACATATTTTGCCTGAAAGCGCATATCGGCTGCTACTTCTGGAATAGTATCTAAAATGGCCACGCAGTCCCAAATCGTACTGTCATGAGGAGTCGGATCCGTGAAAGCTGCAATTAGTTCAGCAAATGAGCCTTTAACAAAACTGTCATTCTCTTTCTTCCTCCTCGCAAGTCT
>NW_018164801.1:842432-853111 GCF_001263595.1 Phalaenopsis equestris
TGTTCAGGTGGCAAGTCATTTGACATTCCTGTAAATCCCATCTCGCTTGGGTTTGTTGCGTGCTTCCCAGTCGCGACAACCCCCTTAAACAAGATGTCAAGTTTTGCCTCGAACTCTGGCTCAATTCTGCACTGCCTATATTTCTTCGCTGTTGGTAATGCCTGTAACAAGCTTATTTAGGGGGATTAGTTTCTAAATAATTTGAGAAGTAATATAATTGAGAAAAAAAAATTAAAAAATTACCTCAATTTTCTCAGTCCACCATTCAGCTGGAGCATCGATCGTCCTTTTAATTGGATCTCATCCCAACTCGGTAGAGCCACGTTTCAACTCTTTCCATATTTTTCATTCTTTCTTCAATTGGTCCCATTTTTTTTTTTTGAATTTAAGCCTGTCGTAAACCCTACCAGTTAATTTTTTGAATCTCTGAACTATATTTTGTTAATCTTCTTTATTAAAATACGTAATTGGCCTATTCACCAGTTCAGTTTCTTTAATGCAAATATCGCAAAAAATATTTGTTATTTCTTTATCTCACATTGCAGATGGATCCCCTTCAGTTGCCTTAGAAATTTTGATACTATTTGGAACAAATTAAAATAAGCACTTTCGAAATCAAACAACTTTTAAACAACAAAAAGTCCAGAAATAAAAAACCACAATCAACATAATATTCACAACGTTGCAACGTATGAATAAAGAAAAATACAAATACACGAGAAATTTTAATGTGATTTGGTCAGAGAACTACGTCCACAGAAGGAAACCCACGTAAATTTTATTAACCAAATCGAAAAAATTAGATATATGTGCTACCAAAAAAAATACAAATACAAGTAGAACTATAATTCTCACATTGCACCTTAATTATAACATAAAACTATAACCAAATCGGAAGTGAAGTTCCAACTTTCAAGAGATACTCTGGAAGCCATGTTGATATCAATAACTTGTAATAATGATCAAATATCAGATTTTGTATGTACCTAAGCCTTCACTGTTATCTGTATTGTAGAAATATAGGTGATGTTAAACCAGTTTATGCTTAGATGGTGAGAAAAAAGGCCCATGTTGTACCAATTCTTCTAGCATTCGATTCGAAAAGAGGGGCAGAAACTGTAAGGAGCAAAACAGGAATCAAAGCAACAACAAAAAGTCTTAGAAACCAAACTTCAGTTGTTTATGTACTCCAATTATAGAATGCCTTTTTTTCAAATCAACAGTATGCCAACTAAGGGCCGGCGACGCACTCAAATGTCGCATGTTCTTCACAACGCTCAGAGAGTTGGCCCTCCCTCACAACCTCTGTGCCTAGATCGTCGTCTTCTTGAAAAAATATACTACGATAGATAAGCTTCAAGAGTCCCATATTATCATTCCGACAAAAGTTTTGCTTCGTTGCTTGTTCGCCAGAGAGAAAAACAAGAGACACCATGAGAGTGATCAAAGAAGGGAAATTATGGGGAAGAAAAGAAGAGGCTCGCCTTCAGTTCAAATTGACTCTTTTGGGGCGATTCCGGGAAGCACTTCACTTATGGGCATGGGTACCAATCGGACAATTGTAATCGTCCAGTCACCCGACATGGCTTCACCTGCAGTCCTCGCAAAGGCCCACAGTACGGTGGGGGGTCAAGCCTTACCAGTACCCGCCAATCCCCCGCCGTTCATGCGACTTTATCCTCAGGAGTTAACAGTGTACGAGGCGATTAGAACCATTGGTACATTTTTGCTTTTGGTCGAAATGGCTTTTAATTGTTATTTGCTGACAACTCTATCATTCTCTTAAGTATGGCAGATGACGAGACTCGACCAGGTTTAGACGGAGTTCTCATGGTGTCGGTCGAGGTTGGAAACAATTAGCCTATCAAAGAAGGTGGCATAGTCAGCCGCTCCGAGGATCACTCATTTCCGATTGAAACACAGAAAGGGGAGGTGTGATCGATCCAAGCGAATAGTGAGGAGTTTGCGTGTTGTCTGGCCGAGATTGAGAGCTCATTCTCTTATGATGTCGGTTTTCAATGAAGCTCAGAGGTTAGTACTATGTCGGCCCATGTGGCGTATCTAAAATAGGAGATTTCGACGATAAAGCAGAAGATTTCTATTGTTCAATAAGAGCTCACGAGTTTGCAAGAGTTGTCTCAGATCTCCTAAGCCCAGATTGAGTCTGATAGGTTCAACCAGCTCAGTTACGGTAGTAAATTTTTGTTCTGGATGCTGGTTTGATCGAGGCATGTCTCAACTGAGGCAACATCAAAATCGTGCATAAGCTTCTTCTCCGGGTGAGTCGGAGATATGTAATGATTTCCTGTAAAAAAAAATTCAAGTGAAATGATGTTTTCTCAATTTTCGTATTAATCTTTTCCATTTGAATTTTTTTAGGCGATCACTTCGAGTGTTGCCTCGCAACAGTTGGGATTAACCCTGACTATAAAAAGGGGTTTAATGGTTGTGAAGATACTTCTTTTCCTTTGTAACTCCTTTTTAAGCTCTTGTTTCCTCCTCCGGTCGAGATATGGCTCCTTGTCACCAAGAAGCAGCCCATCACATCCCTCGTCGCCATTCTTCTCGCGAGTTTTTTAATGACCCCACTTTCTGTCTCATCTAAGATGTCCTAAGCCAAAGTATAAGAGTGTCAGTCGAGCCGAGCCACCTTCATGACTTGCCATCCGCATCAGGCTCACCGCCCCACAAGAAAGGGCGAATATCTTGAAGGAGAACAAGTTGGTGGTTTAACAGGACCAACGTCGACTCGACCTCTGGTTCCCATTGTGTGGAGTTATGTCATTTTCAGCTATTATGGGGTCATCCTAAAGGTGCAAACGAGTTGAGTCGAGCTTGAGCTAACCTCAACTTGAGCTTAATTAATTTTATCGAGTTCGAGCTCGAGCATAAGTTTACAAGTTCGAGCCGGTTTATTTATTATAAAAGAGAGAGAAAAATATTAATTTAAGGTAGTGTTATAATAAAATGAGCAATTATGAGGGAAATAATAAGAAATTACTAAATATAAAATAAAAAATATTATTTTTTAAATATTTTTAATAATTTTGAGTAAATTTTTTATTAATATTTTTTAAAATGAGCTGAATCACTAGTTAATGAATTGAGTTGGGTTTAGCAGGAGCTTGGCTTGTTAGCTAATCGAGCTCCGCTCATGAGCCATTTATCAAGCTGAGCCAGAGCTGGCTCATAAATAGGCTTGACTCAATTGGATCCCTGCATCTAATATGCAACACAATTGTCACAAAATTATAATTGTAATTGTACCTTTCATATATCTTTATCAACCAAGCAATAAAAAGTGCCTTCAAATTCAGATTTGCGACCTCTAAGCCTTCAGACAGCACAATATGGAAGCACAAATTTTCAAAGAAGTTCTTCTTCCCTGGATAGAGTCCCCAAACCATGCACTAACTACACTTATGCAATCCATTATTAACCTAAATCACAAGGAAAGACAATGAACAAAAAAATAGCAAGCTCGGGAACACAAGATCAAAATTCAGCTAATGGCATAACCATCAACATCTCGAGTGTACATAAAATCACATTCACTTCCAATACCTCATCCAAGAAATTCAGTGCCAGCCTCAGTGGTTATACTTTAGCATTCATTAGAACAAGTAGAGGAAGCCTTTGTATTCATTGCAAAAGCATCAAAATTTGAGGTGAGGAGTTTGGATGGTGAGGGAGAATGAAATGGAAGACTTACAGTGTTCTTAAAGGTTGGCGAGGCATTAGTGTTAATAAATAAAAGTTGAAAGCCATAAAAAAGTTGATTTAAGCTTTAACTTGAATGTCAACAGCTTAACGAGTCAAACTTTTGAATGGAAATTCACAATAATGTAGATCCATTAACATGTGATTAGTGATATAATTTTTTTTTAATGGAATGAATTTGTTTAGCCTCGATAAATGATTGATTTTTTGTGAGCTCCATATATTTTTTGATTAATTCGAAATGCCAATGCTGCTTCGAAACAGTAATACAACATTATATAAATAGTATAATAATATACGTGGAAAATACGCATGCATCATATACATGAATGTTTCTATGCTTTAAGATTATATGCGATAATACACAAGTTTAATTAGACTAATAGCATAAACTTAGAAATCTTTTAAATTGTACACACACACACAGATTTATCAATATATTTTTTAAACAGCTTTATTTTTTAACTTTTTAAATTAATTAATTAAAAAATGTTTAAATTAAGAAAAATAGAAAGCATGATCCTTAATATCTTCTTCCATTTAGATTTTAACAATATCAAGAATGAAATCACAATAATAAAATGAATATTATTAATAATAGAATACATATTTATTTTTTATATAATTGATATAAATGAGGTGGCCTCATAGTTTATTTTTCCTATTTCCAGAACTTATATCCTATATCATTTTCTTAAGTATTTCAAATCAGTTTATAGATTCAAATGCAAGGGTAGATGTTAACATGCATCAGGGTTGATAGACAACTTAGAGAAATTAAATCCAGTTGGTTAAACAATAAAATTTTGTAAGGAATAACAATGCAAAAGATGTAATTGTTATAAATTATAATACTAAATTAGGCAAGCAACAAATCAAAAACTACTTGGTGGCAAGCCATTGAGTTGGCAAAGGCCAGCTACATACTAGGGCATTTACATAAATACCGTCCAAATCATATGTATTCACATATCTAACAAATACTTTTCTTTTTTACATTTATGCAGCCCAAAATTTTAATGTCACATAAAAAGATAACACAATTTTAACTTTTGAAAAGGGAAATACACCTTCACATGCATAGGTAAGGTGGTATGTATGCAAATATTGAACTTCAGTTGTTAGATATGTAAATTCATAGAAATGGAGTGGTATATATGTAAATCTTCCTAGAACAAAACATGAGAACAAACCTTACCTATGCCTGCATTTCCTACATTCGTATACTCTTTCTCCCTCGATCATCTTAACAGCACCAGATCTTATAACCGTGCCCTTGACAGTAAGAAGTATTCCCCTGTGCTTCACCCTCAACCTGCCAATATTCGGGAAAGTTTCTGCACGCTCTCCCAATTACCATTAAAACCATGCGACAAGCTTACCAGAATCTTCTAAATCACATTTCACCAAACAGGAAAAGAAAGAGAATGATATAATCACCGGGGCATTCAAGAGGTGAACCGGTAACATTGATACGAACATGGACGAACTCCTTGGTGCTCCCGCGGCCCTCGAAGCCATCTGATCCATCAAGAACAACCGTCTAGAAACCAGAATATTTGACTAAATAAAAAATCGATTGAGTATTCAGGAGGACAGAAAATAAAAATTTGGAATATGAACATTACCTGCGAAATGCGCGCGGCTTGATCAAAGAGGGGCAACAGGTCGGCTGGCTGAGAGAAGAGCTGGTAAGCGAGGGACGGATCGAATTCCAGAAGCTCCGCGAAGCTGAAAATATGATTTGTAAAATGAGGTCCAAATAGAAAGAAAGTGAGGGAGTGTGTTTTTGTAGGGTTACTCAATGGGGATTGAATAGTGGAGAGTGAGGTCATCGGAGAGAAGGATAGAGCGGAGGCAAGGAGAATGGTGGCTGAGGAGGAAGCGGGCGAAGGCCTGCACGACGTCGGTGGGAGACGTCTCCGGCGGCGACGGTGCGACTGCTTTCATTCTATTCGCGGGAAGAGAGCTTCCCGATAATTTCTGATTTTCCAGATATGGAAAAGAGCAATACAGGTTTATTTTTTATTTTAAATGATAAGTGATAAGTTGGAAATTATTTGATTCAACTTATGACATTAGAAAAGCAATTTCTTCCAACTACTTTAGTTTACAAATTATTTAAATTTTTCCAAAAAATAATTATTATGAAAGGGTTTGTGGACTATTAATTAAATAAACCGTAACACCAAATTCTTAAATATTTTTTTTCTATCTCACTCTAAAATTTTGATATTTATCTACATACCCCTTTACTCATGCATGAAAGAGCAATTTTTGCGTACGTTGTCGAGACGGTGTTGCGTCCGGACAACGGCCACAATACACTTGTTCGCGATTTTTTTTATCTCTACCGCGATCGGAAAATCACCGCCGTCGTCGGACACAGCTTTACGTCCGAACAACATACGCAAAAAATTTTCTGCATGAAAGGTAGGTATGACTTGTCAACAATCATAATTAGTGATAGTAAATAGTCGAGAGATTTACACACAATTCTTATGTGTTTAAATATCTCAGTCCTAAAATATAATATCTACATGTAGAAGACTCAAAACTTTTAACATCACATTAAAAATACCATAATTACTAGCTTTTTTTTCACGAAATGCACCTTTTTTTCTGTATAAGCATTGATGTGATTGTAGCACTAAAGCGTCATATATGCAAATATCAAAATTTCAGGTGTTAGATATGCAAATACATAAAAATTATATGATATGTATGTAAATTTCACTAAAATTTATCTGAATTTCAAAAACATCTAGTCATAAGTTTACCAGGGCTAAAGGTCCCAAAACAATACAACATGAGCACAAAAACATATCTTGATATAAAACCAAATAACATTTACAATAAAACAAACACTTTTGCAACATCCAGACTCACAAACTGCTAAACATCATAAAATACATGTTAAATTAATATACATGTAAGTTTACTGCTAAACAACACAGTCTAATAGCTGCTAGAACTTGCTCTCGACTGAAGAAACCTAATCAGATCCTGATAAGCATCGTCTTTCGCCTTTACGCTTAAGATGAAGTCGATATGGCCGTACGACTCGACGTAAAGTTGTTCGGGTTTGGATTTCAGTTCATTTATGGTGCGCTTTAGATCAGTGAGGTCTGCTAATGCATCACTGCCTCCATAGCCTATCAACAGTGGGAGAGACTCGGGGATATCACCCAGATTGAATGCAGGGGGTTGAGAACTGTGATAATGTTTTAGATTTTTCCACCAGCCAAAGTCATATTTTGCAAATGTGCCCTTTCTTATCACTGCCAAAAGACATTTATATAACTATATTGTTTAAAGAGAACTTTTTTACCAATCCATTTTTATCTGTAAGTACTGAAAACTTAACGTTCTATGAAATAACTAATGGAGCATTTACTTACATGCCGCACAATTCTTATGTACTTACATATCTAAACACCTAAACTCATATATGCATGCATACCACTTAAATCTATAGCATCACATAAAAAATATCATCATCACAGCCTTTTTAAAAGTGAAATACACATTTTCATGCATAGGTTTATGACATTAAAGTATTATGACTGTTGGATATGTAAAAACATAAAAATTGCGTGGTATGTATGTACATTTCCCTAAACAATAAGAATGCATTTACTGTAAATGAGAGTGCGCGCACAAAGATATATATATATGTGGTATGTATGTACATTTCCCTAAACAATAAGAATATGTTTACTGTAAATGAGGTAAATGAGAGCGCGCGCACAAAGATATAGATATATATATATTGGTCATGCCATAAACTGCAAAACTGAAAGGCATGGGAGATATCAGGTAGATGTGTTAAATATAATTGGTGCATTTACATACATAGCCCACAATTTTTATGTATTTACATATAAACTCTGAAAATAAAAGAGCCTAAAATCTGAGACCCAAACTTTCAGAGTTTACATAAAGAATTCCTGTAAATACATAGCACATAATTCTTATACATTTACATAAGTTTAGGTATCAGAGTTCACATAAGAATTCTTGATATTACATAAAAAATGGCCTAAACCCTGAAACCTAAACCACACAATTCCTATGTATTTACATATATTCTGAAAGGCATGGGGTGATTTTTTATGTGATATTTTTCATGCAATATCAAGAATTCTTATATATTCTTAAATCTTTTGTAACACATAAAAAATATCACTATTAACATTTTTTAAAGCGAAATATACCTTTTCATGCATAGGTTTATAGCACCAAAGTTTTACGTAAGTAAATATGAAACTTTGGTTGTGAGATATGTAAATATATAAGAATTGTGTGCTACATATATAAATTTTCCAATATAATTTCCTTAGAATACGAATGATCCATGTATTAGCATATATATATATATAAGAGTCAAAATGCATACTTTGGAAAAGATGGTGTAGGTTTTTTGTTGATGTTGAATGGGGCTCATATTCCAAATAATACTCCACACGAGATGCATTGAAGCAACAATTATCCCCTGAAATATATACAACATTAAGATAAAGTATGAGTTAAGACACATGGAAAGGGTGCATCCATAATTAAATAATCATCTAACCTCAAAAGAAGAAAGACTACAAGCAGACAGTACAATTTATCACAGCGTAATTGAGAAAGATGTCAAAATGGTTCCAGGACTCTTTGCAGAGTATTATTTTAGTCTCAGAGTTTATAAAAGTGTCAATTTTGTTTTAAGACTCTTTTAATATAGGTTGAAATAGTCCTCACTGAGGACTATTTTGGCCCTCCATTAAAGATAGTTTGGGGATAATTTAGCACTTGTATAAGCACTGAAATAAAAAATGACCTAACGTAAATAGTCAGGGAACTATTTTGGTACTTTAATCGAGTGCAATTTATGGCTTCTAATTTTTAATAGATCAGAGTATTGGGAAAATATATGCAGACATGAGAATTTTTTAAACTCATATAGGCATTAATGGTTCAGCCAAGTGGTTTTAAGCGGATTAGATAACCAAAATTGCCCTTACAATAGACTGAGAAAAGAAGATCAAAAGCAGCAACTATAACTACATTTTACGAAATATAAAGTCAGAAAGATACATTTTAGGAGGATTTACATACATAAATCTCAATCCCTATGCCTTCTACATATCTAACATCTAAACATCAATTTTTAAATATATGCCACTTTAGTCAACATAGTGGTATTTTTTATGTGAAGTAAAAAATTTAGGTGTAAAAATTTTAAAAATGAAGTTCAGGTGTTTGATATGTAAATACATAAAAATTTTGTGGTATGTATGTAAATGCCACACCAAATTTCAAGACCAAGAATCTTCAGGAGAAGTAGAACCCTTCTGTGCTTATATTCCTCTAGAAGTCGCGAATGCAAGTTTAAAGTATTTAATATTTACTTATCTCACCCAATTATAAAACCTAAGCCAACTTAATCTAATTACATTCTTTAATTTGCTACAAACCCCATATATGGTAAAAAGCAGAAAATTACAATTGCAATTGGCCATAACATAGTGTAGTGCACTTCCCATATTATTTATCGAGTAAAGCACAATAATAATGTTACATAGTGTGCATTATGTTCTAGTGCATAGCATCCATAGCGCGTGCCATTTTATTAATTTATTTGTCGAGTTTATTTCAACTTATTTCTTTACTTGTTGATGTATTTTATACTCATTATATTTTTTTTGTTTAAAACTTTTTACAGATAGAAGGGTGTGGGAAATCAAAGAAATTATTTGTATTTCACTTGTTCTCTTGAATTGATCATACAAGGTATTATATAGGAGATTAAATTAAGGTATTATATAGGAGATTAAAAGGAGAAAAACTAGGAAACTATTTAACTATTTCCCTTAATTTAAGGGATTACAAATTTCTTCTAATTTCCTTAATTTAAGAAATTTACCAATTAATTCTAATTTCCTTAATTAAGAAAATTAGAATTAATTCTCACAACTTTGTTTTCATCTCAGTCACATCTCGACACTCCCCCTCAAGCTGAGGAATAGATGTCTTCCATTCCCAGCTTGGATACAAGATCATGGAAACTTGAACTCCTTTGTTAGACCACCGACTAATTGTCTTTCTGATGGAACATAGGACATACACACTAACCATTCCTCCAGTTTTTTTTTTTGATGAAATGTCTATCAATCTCAATATGTTTTGTCTTATCATGTTGTATAGGATTATGAGCTATATTAATGGCAGACTTGTTGTCACAGTAGAGCTTCATAGGACCCTCCCATTGGATTCTCAATTCATCCAAAATGATTCTCAGCCACAGTAATTCACATAATCCTTGAGCAATAGCCCTGAACTCTGATTCTGCAGATGACCTTGCCACCACATTTTGCTTATTGCTCCTCCATGTCACTAGGTTATCTCCAAGAAAAGTACAATATCCTGTAGTTGATCTTTTACCCACTAGGGAGCCAACATAGTCAACGTCGGTGTAGGCTTCCAGAGTAAGAGTGTCATTCCTTTTGAACAAGCTTCCTTTTCCTAGATTGTCTTTCAAGTAATGCAATACCCTGTAGGCAGTCTGAAGATGAGGTTCTCTAGGATCATGCATGAATTGACTGATCATACTTACAGAATATGTTATGTCTGGTCGAGTGTGAGCAAGGTATATGAGTTTGTCAACCAATCTCTGGTACATACTTTTATCCACAGCTGGTTCTTCTTTAGCTTCTCCCAACTTATAGTTTGGATCTATTGGAGTAGTGATTGGCTTACAGCCAGTCCTCCCTGTTTCTGTCAATAAACCAATCATGTATTTCTGTTGAGATATGAAGATCCCCTGTGTGGAATATGCCACCTCAAGACCGAGGAAATACTTCAATTTCCCCAGTTCCTTGATTTCAAATTCTTTTACTAGTTTCAGCTTCAATTCATGCTTCTCTTTCTCATCATTTCCAGTCACTATGATGTCGTCCACATAGACTAAAAGA
>NW_018164801.1:853837-855245 GCF_001263595.1 Phalaenopsis equestris
CAGAGATGTAAAATTTTCTGGTAGAGGGGTTGTAACATTTATATCCCTTTTGAGTGGAGGAGTAACCCAGGAACACACATTTGATGGCTCTGGGATCTAGCTTCCCTCTATGTTGTTTGTGGACATGAACAAAGGCAGTACACCCAAATACCCTGGGAGTGAGGCCATTTGAGGTTCTGAAGTGAGGGTAGAAGCTATTTAGGACCACTATGGGGCTATTATTTTCTAACACACGGGAGGGAAGTCTATTAAACATGTGTGTGACAGTAAGAACGGCTTCTCCCTAATAGGACTTAGGAACATTCCCTTGAAAGAGTAAGGCTCGGGTGATGTTGAGTAAATGCCCATTCTTTCTTTCAGCTACCCCATTTTGTTGGGGTGTGTCCATACATCATGAGTCATGGATAATCCCCTGTGATTGAAAATAAGGTGAAAGAATTTGATTGAAGTAATCTCTAGCATTGTCAGTCCTAAAGCTTTTTATTTTGACCCCAAATTGATTTTGAACCATTGAATGGAAGTTAGGTATAACTGAGCTAACATCAGATTTTTGTTTAGAAAGAAAGAGCCATGTAACCCGAGTGCAATTATCAATTAAGGATACAAACCAACGAGCCCCAGAAACATTAGGTATAGTGGAAGGACCTCATATGTCACTATGAATTAGATGAAAAGGATGAGAACTTCTTTTATTGCTAATAGGAAAAGATGCACGGTTATGTTTTGCCAATTCACAAAATCACAATGAAACTCAGAAATATTTAATCCTTGGAATAATGGAGGAAACATTATATTTAGAACTCTAAAAGACGGATGACCAAGACGTAAGTGATACAGCCAAATGACATCTTTGTTTGAGGAACTAAGGAAAGATGAGGACAAATTGCTCCTGATTTTCTGGGATGGTTCAAGGTGGTAAAGACCGCTCCTTTCCTTAGCAAGTCCAATCCTCCTCCCCGAGTCCTGTTCCTGAAAAACACAATAAGAAGGGAAAAAAACAGCATAACATTTGAGATCATGAGTCAATTTTTGAATGGACACAAGGCTTGTTGACAGTTTGGGTACATGGAGAATGTTTTTCAAGATAAGGCTAGGAGTGATATTTATATCACCAATCCCTGCAACGGTAGCTAAGGACCCATTGGCCATGATAATTTTTCTATTACTTGGATAGGGGTTATAGGAATGGAAGAGTTGAGATGTGGGGGTCATATGATCAGTAGCACCGGAGTCAATGATCCAAGAGTTGGTATATAATTTGTTTAAGACATTCATGCAAACAGTTTTACCTGAAAGAGCTATCGAACATGCTCCAGAAGGCTTCTCAAGAGATCCCAATAAGTTTCTCAATTTCTCAATTTCTGAATCCCCCTATTGTTGATTTTTCCTCCATATTGGGTTGCTCTGC
>NW_018164801.1:856147-871904 GCF_001263595.1 Phalaenopsis equestris
GGTGTTCAAGAACATGCAAGTGTCACTGATCGTTGGGTCCATAAAATCCCATAGCCAGGACATAATCATGGAATCCTCCTCTTCCCATGTTGTAGAGGCTGGATCCCTTTTTTCTGGTCTGGTTCCAAGTAGGTGATTAATTCTCCCTTTGCCTTTTAGGTATGTGCGAACAATTTGGGACCATTTGAGATAGTTCTTCCCATTGAACCTATTGGATGCTCGAATATTCTGCAACTCTCCAATTTTCTGAACAGCGTTGTATTCTTCAGAATTGTTGTAGTTGGAGATAGTGGTTTCGGACATTGACATGGTGAGGAAGAAAAATTTGCAGCAATTAAGGCTCGAAATCAACCTGCAGTGGTAAAAGAATCGCAACAATTAAGGCAGCTAATAAAGAAAAATCCAAAGAGCGGCAAAGATCGCGAGATCTCCGGCACAGGATTGCAGCGGCAAAGGACGGTTTTCCTCGTGACAACGTGCTGCTCCTCTCGGACGAAGCGGGAGTCGCTACTGGAATCCCGTGCTCGGGAGGAAGAGTCGCTCGTGCTGGGCAAAGAGAGATTTTAACCGTGCTCGTCGCTTCTGTTCGTGCTCGGAAGAGTCGCTCGTGCTCGCCGTGCTCGTCGCTTTTGCTCGTGCTCGGAAGAGTCGCTCATGCTCAGAAGAGTCTCTTGTGCTCGTCATGCTCGTCAGAGGACTCGCGATTGACAACTGCTACTGGATCGAGGCAGAGGACTGAAGCAGCCCGTGCTCGGAAGGAACGCGAGGAAGAGTCGGAGAAGCGCGGCAACGGCGGGGTCCTCTAGGGTTTCAACCTGGCTCTGATACTATGTGGGAAATCAAAATTATTTGTATTTCACTTCTTCTCTTGAATTAATCATACAAGGTATTATATAGGAGATTAAAAAGAGAAAAACTAGGAAACTATTTAACTATTTCATTAATTTAAGGGATTACAAATTTATTCTAATTTCCTTAATTTAAGGGATTTACCAATTAATTCTAATTTCCTTGATTAAGGAAATTAGAATTAATTCTCACAACTTTGTTTCCATCTCAGTCACATCTCGACAAAGGGTTTCATCACCCACCTGCATGACACATCCTACTTGCCTTTCGTGAAGGATTTGTTTCTTGATCTTTAAATTTTATTCAAGCCTACTCAATATTGCCTCAGTAACGCTTATGCACTCTCCCTTCTATTCATCTGACCATTATTTAAATTTTATTCAAGCCCTTCTATTCATCTGACCATTATTTATGCTGTTTTTTGGATATTTCATGCATTTTGTTAGTCCATTGTATTTTGAGTTTTGTTTGTTTAATACTCAGTTTAGCCCAAGCAAAACTGGTTGATTGCTAGTAAGATTGAGATACTGAATTGTTGCTTCGAGTCTGATTCATTATTGTTGTTTATATTATTTTAATTCGCAAAACTATCATTTTAGTGAAACTTATATTGCAACATTCATTAACTAGAAGAAATATAAAATTGTTGAATTTGATCAAACTTGCTAAAAAAAATCAATGCGAGAAATTAGCAAGAAAATATTATATCTTACTTCCAACTTTTTTGACTGTTCAAGAAATATTATGTGGTATTTAAGATATTTTTTTTCTTAGGTTCTTAAATTATTACTGAATTATTTATGATTTTTAATGTTTTGTACTATTTTAAAATAGTGTGCATTACATTATGCATTATAGCTCTACGGGCCTTTACCCAAAAATGCACTGCTGGATATTGACAATTAAAACGAATTTTGGAGAGAAAAAATTATAGGAGATAAGGGTAAAAAGAGAAAGAAGTCGACTACGAAATACTGGCTGATAATAGAGAGAAGAGAGAGAAACGTATGACTGATAGGAGAGAGAAAGGAAAAAAGATCACGCATTATAGTCAATGATAATGTCATGTTCTTCTTTATTACATTATATCCTTATTAATAAACATAGGATTCAGCATGTTTAGAAGTAAAGTAATTTGAAATCAAATCTAATAATATGGCATCTAATCAAATCTAAGGGGCTATTTGACTTGGTAAAAAAAGAATGTGGTGTAATTGAAGTATAATATATTTGAACATTTTGGAGTTATTTGGTTTCCTATAAGAAAATGCATGAGTTGATCTTTTTGTATTTGATTTGAAGAAAATTAGAATTAATTTAAAATAGGCGTTGGGGGGGGCGGCAAAACAGACGACGTTTGTGCCTGCTGCTGCAGTGAACTCCACGAGTTACGATGGTGGCAACAAGGTATAGTGGGAGGTGGCGACAGTGATGGTCGGCTGTAATCGACAATGACGGGCAGCAGGTCAGTGCTGATATATCATCTTCTGCTTCAAAGTTAGCAACTTGAGTATGTCGAAAAAAGGGTGACAATTGAAGCAAAGATAGGTCCAGGTTTTAGCAAAGGAGCAAATTAGAAAATCACAATAGCACATGTCAGTAATGTGCATGATTAGCCACATGAAAAAAAGAAAGGTTGACATGTATGGAGTTTAAAACAAGAGAGGAATATGTGAAAATTGCAATGGAAAAGATTTATGCAACATTGATCTTTAGTTTGAATAGCTAAAGAAATCTTGGATATTGGACTTGAGTTTTTTAGTTCACTTTATTCAAAATAAAGAATATTTCAACAACCTGTCTACAAGAAATTGCAGGATGATTCATTTTGATAATGGTAAACTACTAGACATTGTGGCAGCTGATAATGTATAAATAAGATTGGCAATGAGCACATAAGGAAGCTTCAAAATGTGAGGCAAGATTTTGGCATAAATAAGAATTTGATCTATACTTAATAACTATGTGTGAAGGTTATGTATGAATTTTCTTAAGCAGTAGATTGTTAAGATGTGTGGAGCAAATTTTTCTAAAATCAAAATCTTCCTAAATCCAAAATGGTAAGCCTCTAACTTACGCAAATTTATTTTTGTTGAAATCTAATTTCAGTAGACATAATTTTCTATCAAGTAACATTAAGTCCAAAATTTTGTCAATAATACTCTAACATAGCATAAATCTGTTTTCCCCCTCCATCGCCTTAAATCAATTATAAAACTAGTAAAAATTTAATGGCTAGAAAGTGGCATCCAAGATGCTTAGAAAGCAATCATCTCAGTTAAAAAATATGGCCGATGGCTTCAGAAATCGCAGATATCAAGTGATGAAGAAAATAAGGCCATAGAAAGAGAGAGAGAGAGTTGGACTTTGCTTTGAGTGGGTTTGAAGTCATTTCTTGTTTTAAGATTGCAGTGAGCAGTAGTAATAAGGTCAAAAGAAAAGGAGAGAAAAAGGGAATAAAAGGCATGGTAGAGAGACTGATAAATAGAGAAATAAACAGTGAGAAAATATTTGGGGGCATATATTTAATCCATGCACTCGTCTCTATTACTATTGAAAGTTTGCACTATGCGTCCATGGACGTTAAGTATATCTCACGGAACTACATAATTTTATGAGCTCTTTCTCTTGTGATAACTTTGCAGGCCTTACTATTTCCTCAGTTAGATTATGTTTATTACAGCTCAGACAAAGCTTTCTTCCCAAATCCCCAAAACCATCAGAGATATTTAACCTCCATTTACAAAAATCTTTACTAATTTTATTTCTAGCAGTTACAATTTCAATGTACAAACAATACAAAAGTTACAAAAAGAGCCAAAGAATTAAAAACATGGAAGGAAGAAATCCAAATAAAGCAGTAAATTCGTTTTACTCTGCTTTTATTTGTATTCTCTTCAAATTGAAGTAAAGAAAGCCCAATGGAAGCGAGAAAAAATCTAAACCTAAGAGAAAGCCAATTTAAGGAACCTGTTATTGCGCCCAGCAGATTGCCACAATCCACATGTCCATCACACAATGAATCCAGTATTTGAACACCTATATTGCTGTAGAGATTTGGGGACAGAAGGAGAGAAAACCTTTAAAATATTTTTTTAAGAAATTTTTTTTCACTGAGCAAATAAAAACAAACCTTCGGAGATTTAGCTGATGAATGCCTACAGAGAGAAGCATCTAGAGAGCAATGAGGGATAACAAAATACGAAACCAAATCAGAAATGTTTCTACTAAATTTTTTTTTTGGGGAATTTATATATATACCACCCAATTCCTATGTATATTCATATCTAACACCTAACTCTATTTTTTTACATTTATACCACCTAAAACTTTCATACCACATCAAAAAAATCACTCTTTAACTTTTAAAAACCGAAATACACCATTCATACATAAATAAGGTGGCACATATGTAAAAATTGAAGTTGAGATGTTAGGCATGTAAATATATAAGAACTGTGTGCTACGTACGCAACTTTCACATTTTTTTATACATATAATGTTCATTAGCTGATTAAAATGATCTGAATACCTGATCTAGATGCATGCCAACAGCTCTAATAACAAAATTGGAACTGATATGATTTAGATAAGATATTGGACAAAGAAGAGCAGCTGCTTCAACCATTTTGACAATATCTGGAATGGTAAAGGCAGCAAATGCCATAATAGTCCCCTGAAAATCAAAAGGAATATAAATTCAAATTAATAAATTGGCACAAAAACCAAACAATATTCTGGCATTGCTATGATGCTCCAAGCAAAAGCTGAAGAAGATTTTTTAGGGCCTGTTTGGCATTAGTTTTCTTTTCTGTTTTAATCTTCATTTTTTCTTTTACTTTTGAAAATAAATTTGGTTAGTATAACTTTTAGCTGTTTTTATTATTTGTTTTTGAAAACAAATCACATTGCTTTTAAAAACTACCATAATCAAATAACTTTTAATTCAAATCAAAACATAAACAAAACAAAAATAGAAATAATAAATGAAAAACAAAAATAAAAATGATTCCAAACAACCCCTTAACAGTTTGACTGATTAATACCTGTGAATGGCCTATGTATAAAACTTTAGAAGATGTTTCAGTCTTTATATAGCTCAACATAGCCGCCAAATCATACTGAGCCAAATCCTGCCAACTCCAATCCCAAAATGCCTGCAACAGTATACATCTTCATGGTATTATATATAACTCAATAAATTTTTGCACAATTTGAACAAAAACAAAAGGCGAGAAAAGCCACATACACGGTCATGCTCGGATAAAGTGGCGTGCTTACGACTCCAACGTGTGCCACGCACATTTCCAACCCACACATCAAAACCATGATCAGCGAGTATGAACCCGAGAGACTCATCGACGGAATTTAGAAACCAAGTGTCACCCCCCTGTACAGTATAGAAATATAGATTCAATATCATGTCAGAAAAAAACGAAAGGAAAAGTAACCTGAACTAAAAAAGGTTGGAAAAAGGTTGGAAGATTTACATACAAGATTTACATACAAACCACTTAATTTTTATGTATTTACATATCTAACACCTAAACTTCAATGTTTACATATATGCCACATTAGCCATGCATGAAAATGTGTATTTCGCTTTTTAAAAGTTAAAATTGTGGTATTTTAGATTTGATGTGGAAGATTTGAGCGGTATAAATGTAAAAAGTAAAGTTTAAGTGTTAGATAAGTAAATACAAAGGAATTGAGTGATATGTATGTAAATACCCCAACAAAATTTAACATTTGGCTGATTCAAGCACCTGAGAATAACAAAATGAATCACAAAATGTAAGATATAAGAAAAAACTAAGAAAGAAATTACAATGCCTCATATGAACCTGAAAGAGGCCATGCTGAAGGAAAACAGGAGGGCCATTGTATCCAGTTAATGCACTTCGCCCATTTGAAATACGTTGAAGTGTTAGTAGATAGCCATCCTCAGTCTGGACCTGAATGTAACACCAGCATTACATAAAACCAATAACTTTCAACAATTCAGATTTCATCATACAGCTTTAGAATAGAAAAAAAAACATTAGGCGCTGTCAAGGAGTTAAAAATTTGATGAAGTATAAAGATATTACAGCATATCAATCAACTTAAACCAATAGAAATTTAGCCGATCGTCAGCAAGCACGAAGATTGCAATCTCACATTGAATGTTATGATTATATTGGTCTTCACCACAACCTCTGAAGATATAATCCGTTATCCACAAGGACAGATTACATGCATAACAAGGATAAGTAACAGTAAATACATGCAACTAATAGTAAACATTGCCTACATGTCTCACATGAACATAAGTTCCTCAACCAGATTTGATGGCAAATATCCCCAAATGGCCCCTGTTTATAAAACAGTCTGCGCCAATTTGACTGGAGCATCAAAATTATATAAAAAGAGATCTATCATGATCAAGTTTTTTAAACACAATGAAAATGATAGGGATCAAACACAATGCATGCAATTTGAGTCCGAGATGTCTCCACATGCGCCGGAATTGCTCAAATGATCTCCAATAACAGGACTGGCTTAAATAGAAGGGAAAACTTTTAATCAACTACTCCAAACACTTGCATTAATTGCATAGTTTTAGATACAAAAGCCTAAAAACTCTCTAGTATGGATAAGTAAATAGAGTAGGAATAAAAGAACCTTTAAAAATTCAACATTTTTTACTACAGTTTTTTGAGCTTATGGCATCATAAATAAAAACTCGGTTGGCAATGGATAATATATTAAATTCTCTCTTCTCAACCTCTTCTTTAGTCGATGCCATAAAGAGATGATTTTTAAAACACACATTTTTTCGATTTTTAATCATAGCCCTCGGACAAAAGATTTCTAGTTAACCCTTGCAATGACTTAAGTAGGAATCAACAAATAAAATGCCATTTGGGTTGCTTCTCTGAATCCCACTTCACTAGGCAATCATATTTGGAGTTGAATTTGGTACTAATTCACCACATCTGCCCGGCAACAAGACTAGTTAGGAGTTCGATATGCTATAAACTCTGGTTTAGCTAAATCTTTTTCACAACTTCTAACCATCTCCTTGAGCAAGAACTAAGCCACAATTGAAATAGATATAGTATAAAATAACAATATAAGACCATGAAGATAGTTAAATTTAATTTTGTAACTATAGTTTACACCTGAACCAAATTCCATAGTTGCTTAAACTACTTCCCAACATAAAAGTAAATACCATAAAAGTAAATTTTCTTTTTTTTTTTTTTTTTTTTTTTTTTTGCTTTTCCTATCAAAGCGTCTAAAATAATTGAATTTTCGGTCGCTGGATTGAGGGCCATAAAACAACAACATCAAATCCTTAATTCGGCTAAGGGGGGTCAGCTACATAAATCATTTTTCTCTACTATGTCTCATGCCCAAGAAAGTCTACCTCCACCTTTCTTAACATAAATCAAATTTAAAACATCTACTCTACTAATCGAGTCATCAGATGCTCGACATTTAATGTGATCAAATCATCTAAGACAACTCTCTCTAATCATGTCAGCCACAGGAGTTACACAAACCCTTTCACGAATATATACGTTTCGCACTTTTTCTCTAGTTGTAAAGTCACTCATTCACCAAAGCATTCTCATCTCAACACACTTAGTTTTATGCTTCTCTTTTATAGGCCTCATTTTGCATCATAAAGCATTGCATGTCATACCAACATTATATAAAATTTTCCTTCAACCACTGCATTCCTCCACTTTTCTATCCAACTTGAATTATACTATCACATAATAGTCCCGATGCATTCCTCCACTTAAACCATCCAACTTGAATTATACTAATAACATCGCCAGTATTACTAAGAAACTTATACATCCCAGTTATTTTAACATTTTATGAATTCAGATCCCTTCACAGATTTCGAAGGCGAGTGTCATATACTCTTATTTTTAACTACTTCTAGAAACAATCACTTGTTTCTTACTTCTCCATGTCATTATATATCCCCATACATAGGAGCAATAACCTATGGTAGACCTTCTGGCAGTGAGCTCCTTAGCCCAACTAATATCATTATAGACTTCTACTTTGCTTCTAGTTTTCTCAAAAATTAATCCATAACTAGGAGTCTTCTAAGGAAACCACAGGATTTTGTATACTATCTCCAAATGCTCTTCATTTGGGTTATTCATGTGTTGGCTCACAATACTGATAAAGTATGCAATATCTGGTCTTGTATGTGACAGTTAGATGAGTTTTCCTATCAATCTTTGTTATCTAACCTTATCTGCAAGGATGATTTCTTCTCCCTTCTCTAACTTCTTGTTGGGATCCATTGGAGTATCAGCAGACTTATCTTCAATCATCTCTATGTCCTTTAATAAATCTATAATGTATTTCCTCTGTGATACAACAATGTCTTTCTTGAATCTTGCTACCTCCATAACTAAAAATATCTCATGATTTCTAAGTCATTGGTTTCAAACTTTGTGGCAAGCACTTCTTTGATCTTGAGAATCTCTCATTCATCATCACCAATAAAAATCAATTCATCCACATATACTATCACAACAACATCTTTACCTCTTTAAGTGTCTTTTAAAAATAGAATATGATCAAGAATATCCATTAGATTTCATAGTTTTAACAAAACTTTAAAACCACACACTTGGGCATTGTTTAAGTCTATAGGAGACTTCATGAGTTTGCATACTATGTGTTTGTTTGAATTATTCTTATGTCCTATCGGTATCTTCATATAGAATTATTTCAAATCCTCATTCACAAAGTCATTTTTTATGTCAAGTCGATATACTCATTTCTTGTAAACTGCTACTGAAAGGAGCACTCTGATAGTGTTAAATTTGACAACTAGTGTGAATGTCTCCAATCAATCCTATAGGTTTGAGTGAAACATTTTGCAATAAGTCTGGCTTTGAATCTCTTAACACCATAATCAGCTTTATATTTGATGTCGAACACCTATTTGCACCTAACTGTATGATGAGGGAGTATAGTAAAAATTCATGTACCATTATGCTTTAGTGCTCGAATCTCCTCTTCAACTATTTTCCTCCATTTTTTTATTTTCAAGGGCTTCATGAATGGATTTAGGAATTTGCATACTATCAAGATTAGAAATAAATAAAGAATAACATAAATATATCTTACATAAATTAGGAAAAGAAATATGCTGAAATGAAACTTAAAATAACATGGAATATGAAGAGAATAAACTAATAAAAAATTTTCTAAGTTGTTCCAATTAAATTCTCCAAAATCTTCTCAGATTTTACCTAGAATCTCATATTTCCTCCATAATATTCTCAGATTTCCACAGTGCCCTTTAGCAACAAGCAACTTAAGAAAAGTAAATTATTTTTTAGATCTGGGACATAACTCACATCTCCAAGTGTTTTGATGTTTCCATCAAATATCTTGATTCTAATAGTTCCAACGCCGATTATCACACATGGAGCATTGTTACTCATTAACAACAGGTACCCTTCGACACGGTTTCATATGTTGAAAACAAATCCTTGTTAGGACCCATACAAAATGTGCATGTTAAATAAAAAACTCAATCATCAAAAAGTACTTCATCAGAAACAGATAACAGTTCGCCCAAAATGTGCATGTTAAATAAAAAACTCAATCATCACAAAGTACTTCATCAGAAACAGATAATCACTAACAACTTTTTCAACAATACTGGCTTCACCGGAATGATCTGATTGTTTGTCTTTCTAATTAAAAGTTAATTTTTTTATTCTAGAACTTGTAACATTCGGTTTTGATGTGTCACTTTTTTTACAATAATTTCAAAGCTTATCTTTATTTTTATATTTGATCTACTCTTCGTATTAGCAACAGAACTACTCTCTTGAGTTCTACCTCAAACGATAAGACCTTCTCTTTGAGCAACAGATTCATCCACAAATTGCTTCATCTTTCTCATAAAAAATGGAGTATCATATATTTCATCTAGAGTAGATTTCTCTCGCCCATATAAAATGGTATCTCTAAGCATTATATATGATGAAGGCAACAAGCGAAACAAAATTAATGTCAAATGTTCTTCGCCACACTTAACTTTCATGACTTTTAAATTAGAGATGATTTCTTCAAGGACAGTTAAATGATTTATAATTGATGAATCTTTTATTATCATGTTAGAGTACAAATGTTGTTTCAAATGCAACTTATTGGTTAGAATTTTCATCATGCACAACTACTTTAATCTCATTATACAAATGTTGTTTCGAGCGCAACTTATTGGTTAGACTTTTCATCTTCCACAATTGCTTTAATCTCAATTATAATGCAGCAACGATCATCTCCTTCGAAACATCCTCTAAATTTAATTTAATATATAAAGCTGAATTTGAGAAAGAGTATTTCGATCTTTTCGTTGCTTTTCCTCCAACTTTCATGATGAGGACATCTTTCAAACCTAAGTAGTGCATCGTTTGGATCCATTTGCACTAACATAGCTCACATCTTAACCTGCCAAAGCGAAAATCTAGTTTTGTGGTCTAAAAGAGGCATATTGTACTTTGTTGTTATAGTTGTCCCGATCAAAACTAAACCTGACATCAGTTGTTATAAATTGATATCGAATTGATGCAAAGCACAATGAAAAAAAAATAAAATGAAACAAATATTTCATGTATAAAAACTTAAGATGAAATATACCACAGACAAATGAGATAAATTCACTGTATCAAATAAGAAATTACAAGTAGAGAGTTTCGGCCAACGTCAAAGTGAAGTAAGAAAAGTAAGCGCAATTGTACAAAAAAAAGGTATTTATAATTTTACAAAACTCCTTTAAAAGAAATAATTAAAAAGAACTAATAAAATAACAGCACGTGGATTATAATCTAAAGGTTATTATTAAATTGATCAAACGGTAGAAATCTTCAATCCGTGTGCTCAAAATTTCCTCCTAAAGTCTCAATCCATGTGCTCGCACTTTTTTTATGAGAAGGTTGAGATCCACAGAATTCAAATCAAGAATTTAGCACGAGATATTAGTGTACTCTTGTCTTTATAATACCTCTAAAAGGCAACTTGATTGCATCATTGGAGAGGAGCGAGAGTTAGCATGGGAGGATGCATTCAGAAATGAAAGAGAAATATTTTCTTCAACTTGGTTTAACAATAAAGAGTGATGACAACCTAAGACATCACCAAGGTTTTTGATTTCATTGGTTTTGACTTTCACTCTAGTTGAGCGTGTGATGAGCCTTTTTACTAAATTTCTGCGCTCCTACACCTATTTATTTTCTTTTTCTTCTCATCCTTTTCATTTGGCTGTGATTAGGGCTCTAATAGAGTCGAGTAAAACATAGTTTGGACTTGGCTTAGTACAATTATAGGTTGTTCATATTAGCCTTGAGCTTGTATCAAACTTTCGCATATTGTTCAAAATTGTCTTGTTTAAAATGTTTAATGTTTGAACTTGATTTATACTTGATTTATTTATGACAAGTGAACAAGTATTTAAATGAGCTAAAATTTCAAAGAAGTATATAGATTTTCATATAAAAACATAATTTTACAAATTAAAAAAACAATTTAATAAATCATATGAACAAATGAACTAACCCACAATGTGTCATATAGTGTCTATAATAGATATATTCTCACAAGAATAAATTCTAAGATAGAAGAAAAATATTGAAACAAGAGCAAAAAAAAAATTAAATTAACTAATATTACAAAGTAACTTATAATGTGAAATCATTCATCAATAGTAGAAATAGATGAAAAGACCAGTCATAATAAAAAGGAATGAATAAAAGTGATGTCCACTTTTTGAATTCCATAATGCTAATTTTCAAATAGTTAATAATTAAAAATAAAATAAATATGTAGTTATAAATTAATCTAAAAATATTTTTGATATAATAATATAATGTTATTAAATCTATAACTAAATAAATTATAACAAGTCAATTTTTATTTAAATGCTATATATATATATATATATATATATGATACGAGCTATATTTGAGCTTCATATTGAGTATTTAACAAGTTACATATTGAACAACAAATAAATTTGTTCGTGAACATAATGTTCAAGCAGAGTCTTACTAGAGAGAGAATGCATTAATTTTAGAGAAATTTTGCTAGGGTTTAGTGTAACGCAACCTATTGCATCAAATTTTTATTACCATTGTTAGGTGAGAAATATAAACAATAAGGAGTAGCCTACCCCACTAAAAAATGGTTTTCGTAGGAAACTGGAAAAATCATTGTACCGGGATGATTTGATAGAATAATAAAATTTTAAAAACAACAAAAAGGCATGAAAACAAAAAACAGAAAACACATTACCTCTTTTTAAAAAAATTTAGAAGTCAACGAATTTTAAGAACCCTTCGTCAACATTACTCATTGCATCACATTACCTTAATAACAGACGGATAAAAAAATCCTTATAAAACCTATTTCCGGACAAGCCTACCCCACTAAAAAATGGTTTTCGTAGGAAACTAGAAAAATCATTGTACAGGGATGATTAGATAGAATAATAAAATTTTAAAGAAAACAAAAAGGCATGTAAACAAAGAACAGAAAACACATTACCTCTTTTTAAAAAAATTTAGAAGTCAACGAATTTTAAGAACCCTTCGTCGACATTACTCATTGCATCACATTACCTTAATACCAGACGGATAAAAAAAATCCTTATAAAACCTATTTCCGGACAACTAAAGGGATTTTTAACAAATTTACAGGAACATACATGCATGTTTAACCTGATAACCCCTTTCAAACACAAGTAGAACGTTGAAAACCTGTAAATTAGTCACTGCGAAACCTAATAATCAAGACAAATAGAGACGCATACTGTGTACTCAGTGCAAGGGTAGCCCATGGGACGAACTATCAGAGCGCAGAGTCCATCGTTGTTCTGTGGAACGCCGTAGACAGAACTTAGGTACCCTAGAAGAACGATGGCCATGAGCGAGGCCGAAGCCCAGCAGCTCGAGGTCTCCCATTCCATCTTCACCAATCTCACAGCCCAGAGCTTCTACGGAAATTTTATGATGGAGCGAGATGAGCGATCAGTTAGTTATCCCTTGTTATACTCAATCGATGGAAAGTTGGAAACCCATTTTTTATGGAAAATATTAATTTAAATTAATATGAATATTATAATTTTTTTTTAAATTAATTAGATCTTTTTAGAGGTGTTTTAAAACTTCAACCGTTTGATATGAAGAAAAATAAATGTAATGTGAAATTTTTAATATATCAAAAATTTATTATGTGTTCATTTTTAATGTATTTGAAATTGATTTGTGTAAGGTACCATCCCCTTCTACGACATGTCAATTGTCACTCTATCTGCTGTCAATCACCTCTATTGACCATATTTTACATTGAATTCATTTTTCTTCAAACCAAATAGGAAAATACAAAACACAGCATCTATGTTCTGTTGAACCAATTCTAAAATATTTAAAATATCATATATTATTTTAAACAACAGTCTTTTTCAATAAACCAGACAATCCCTAAACAAGATTCAAATTTTGTTAGAATAATGATTGATGAAATTTCAATCGAGGTTGGAATAAGATTCAATTTAATTAATATGTTGATACAATATATTAATTAAATTTTATTTTTAAACTATTTCATTCATTAGAAAATTTTGCAATTGTTTAGCTAGAAAATAGTAATGTAATCTCATGAAAATATGCAAGTTAGAATTTAACTTGCAAATTGTCAAACATTTTTTTTTCTAAATTTATCATATATCTGATTTTAATGAGCATTGAAGATATAAGATTTTACTAATACAATTAAAATTTCCTAAGAAATAATATACCTTCGTACAAGAGAGTTTTTGAAAGTCTGATGTCCATTCTCTAAGTGATTTTTCACCAGTGTTCCGGATAAGCTATATTTATTAAAAATTTCTTTATAACTTTTAGGGTTTAGAATTTAATTAATATAAATTAATGTAAACCTATATATTTCACTTCAATTATATATAATTATGTTTATGTTATAACCCTTAATTTTCTTATATAGGGCATTATCTCCATCTAGAAATTAAAAAGTGCTCGGTTCTACTTTCCTCAAATCAAGTGAGAGAAGATTATAGAAGGGGGGAAGAGAGAATATAGATGAAACAAGAGCTTAGAAACAAATTTGAAGGAGATAGAAATGTATATTGATATTGATATTAAAGTTTTTGTCATATGTTTTTTTTAAATACAATTTCTAAATTGAGTTTTTTAAATTTACCCAATTTTTTTATAAATTTGCATTGTATTATAGTGACAATATATATGTCATGCATGATTACATTTGTTTAATACATATTAAAATAAGCACTTTGAGTTAACTTGATAAATCCTGCTGTGTCTAATGTCAATGTACTTTTTATATGTACCAAAAAAGATATAATGACATAAATGTTGTGGACAATTTAGAATGTTAATTACAGTATTTATATTATGAATTGTATACAAATAATAATAAAAAAAAATTGTCTGCTATAATTCAAGTTGGCAGAAACACGACATTCGAAAAGCATATGAGTTTTTTTTCTTTAGTTAGGGTTATAAACTCAATGTTGGATGAGAGTTATAAGACTAGGCATCATATAATTTAAATATCAAAATGTTGGGAATGATGGCTCTTTTTTATTATCTCACCCTACTATTCTTGTTTACATGACAAGAGATGATACTATACATATGGCTCTTTTTTATTATCTCACCCTACTATTCTTGCTTACATGACAAGAGATGATAACATACATGATTTATCATAGTTAGAAGTTAAAAAAAAAACATTACTTATATGATGAAATTAGCTAAAAAGCTCGACCTGTGCAAATAAATGCATCTTATATTACTATACATGATAATCTGAGCTAGATATAATGCCTCTATTTTGGCATAATATCCTATACATCACCTGAAACTAAAATTAATACATGTTGGCCATGATTTGCATTATATGTATACTAACTAATCATGAACAACGCTTTGTATAAAGCAGAGTACATGTTATTCATTCAAATTCAACAAATTCCTACAAAAGAAATACATTGCATTCATTTCGCTGTCAATTAAATAGCATCATAATGCATTTCAAGTTTTTGTTGTGAGGAAACATTTTAAAACCTATGGATAGAGTTTTTATAAATAAAGTAGAAGTACAATATAACTTTTATAAAGAAAATATGATCTTATTTTGGCATATGAAGTGAAATAGTTAAGTAATAAGCAGTTTTTAATGATAATGTTCATTAGAAGTATATGTATGAAAGAGCAACATCAAAAAAATCGTCTCAAATTATACAATTTAGCCAATTTTTTGAATGATAAGTATATATGTTAGAATGATGAAAATGATAATATTTGTATGGTGGGAAGATTATAATATCATCGGTGTCGTCTAATTCCTGAACACACTGTATTATTTGACTATTTATTTAATTTGAGTATATTTATTAAAATATGTTTATTTAATTAATATATTACTCTAATATTTTATATTAAAATAGATTTTCAAGTTACTTTGATTTTAGATAATTTTATAAATATTTCATTAAATAGTAATGCAATCTCTTGAAATTTTATGACATGCAACCTTCAAAAAATAATTTTTAATTCATTAAAATCTTGACTTATAAAACTTCTTCATCATGGAGCAATACTAACACTATTTAATAAATACTTTTTTTCTTATTTAAATGGCTTTAGGTCTACATAGAGAAGATGATGTTTGTTCAACTAAAATTTCATGACGAATTAACTTAGTTATTTTGGTACACACATTTTCTTAAATAATTTGTTATCCATTTTTAAATTAATTTATTAATGTAGTAGTATTTATTGTTTATATATTTTTATAATAATTGGAGCTTTAAACTTCAACTATATATATATATATA
>NW_018164801.1:871933-890922 GCF_001263595.1 Phalaenopsis equestris
AAAAACTTAAATCCAAATAATATAAATTATTATAATTTTATGCAAACCATCCATAAACTTCAAAATATTTTAACTCTAATCTCCTCGAGTATTTATTTATTAATTATTCGTTTACACATTTATTACATTGAGCAAAATAACTAATTTACATTAAATTTAATATTATTTATTTCAAAATATGTAAATATCTATTTATTCTACTATGCAAGAAGTACTCTTTAATCTTAAAAAAAGTTTGGCCACTAGAAGGTAATATAGCTCTTATCTTTTTCAACAATTATTTATTTATTTATTAGGTCTCATATTTCAAAGAGTTTGACTTTATATGGATGGGAGGACCTTTGGTATTTTTTTCTTAAGTCAATAATCATTCAAAAATAGAATCAAATTCTTATACTATACGATAAAATGTTCTTCTATTTATATATGAATAATGTTGATTGAAATGCACCCATCATTATTTTTCTTAAGTCAATAATCATTCAAAAATAGAATCGAATTCTTACCCTATAAGATAAAATGTTCTTCTATTTATATATGAATAATGATGATTGAAATGCACCCATCATTGGACTTCCCAACTTCTTTTACATAATGATAGATGGGGGGATGACAAAATTACTCTCATTTTCTTCGAGGTTGCACTCGCTAAATTTAAATTTCCAACAATCATACCTACTATCATTATGTAAAATTTCCTAAGATATATTCTAAAACTATCAAAGATATTGTTCAAAATTTCGTTCTCATTTGATTCTTAATGTGAAAAGGTTGGATTTAGTACACCCTTATTTGACATACAAGTTTTATCTAGTATCCCTCTTCCCCATAATTCTCACGTAAGAGCTATAATCAACTATCAAAACTAGGGATGTCAAAAATTGACCCAACTTGACTGGAAAAATTTGGATACATGTTGACCTGAATAATTTTCGAGTCGGGTCCAGGTTAAATATCCTAACTGTTTAATTTTTTAGATCGGGTTTGGGTTAACCAATTAAGCCTAAATTGACTTGAAATCAACCTATCAACTTGGAATTGGCGCAATTGAAACTCGAATAATTGTTATTCCTTATATTAAATATGTTTTCTATGTTGATTTTGGATTTGGCTTGTTGAAGAAGGGTTTGGTTTCTATTGAGATTTCTGACCCGTATAATATTTAGGTCGGGTTCAAGTTGTAACTATTCGGGTCAGTCCCGAACCCAATCCGCCGATACAAATTGACGCCCCTAATCAAAATCATAATCTTTGTAATATATCTTACTCTTTTATTAGAAACCCCACAATATAAGAATGAAATGTGATGGGCATGGCTTTATTGTGTGGAATGAAACCTTCTTTGCATGATTTGCTAGAAGCTTTGCTTATTGTTGACTATTTTTATCAAGTTTGGCATACACTATGCCCTTAGATTGTCTTCCTATGGATGGGTCAATATGATGGACGGGCAAAATATTGTTGATGATTTTCAAGCTCATCACGTTTATATTCAAATGATTGTATATTTTTTACAATAAAAAAAGCCAAAAAAATAACAAAACATCTATTTTTAACCATGAACGCACTCACACTCTTTTTTCTTTACTGGATCTCATAGGAGCTAATATTAATTTTTAAAATGGGCAAAATCGTAAAATGTCAAAAAAAAAATTTCGAGTATTGACCAAAAATATTATATCTGAGGGGTTATTTATTTATTTATTTGATATGAAAGATTTTGATGGTATAGATGTAAAAATTTAACTTAGGTATTAGATGTGCAAATATATAAAAATTAGGTGGTATACACGTAATAAGCATCATTTTTTAAATTTTTAAAATTTTTAAAATGAGGCCCACTTTCATACACCTTTGAAGAGAAGGGTTGGTTTTTATTGGGAGACTGCACACAACTCTGTGTGCGGTCACCGTATAAAATAATTTTTGCCACAAGTAGGCACGCTAATATCCGACGGGCCACATAAATTATTTTTTAAAACGTTTTATCAAATGTTAATTATTATGCGATATCAAAATGGAATTAATAAAACGACCACAATTGAACATTCTATCAAAATATGCTTATTTAAAACAATTCTTTATTAATATTGAAATGTTGATAGAAAATTTACCAGTTAAAATAAGTATCTTGACATAAATATTTGATTAGTATTTTAAAAATTAATTTTGAAGTCATAATGTTGGATCTGAATATGACATTTAGATCATGCCGCGACTACTCCCAGCGGAGCAAAGTGTGGGTGCCTCTGAGAAAAAAATATTACGTTCGGACAGCGAATGCGATGAACGGAGGAAAGGAGGGAAAAAAATCCACCTCCCCATGCATCACGCCTGTTGCTCGAACGCAGCTTGCATCCGGACTCCGAACGCAATATTTTATGTTCCCTTGGCTCTCGAACCCATTTTATATATTATAAGATTGTTTACCGGTGAAGGGAAGAGTCAAAGATGACATCGGCTCTAGGAGAACAAATATACATGTCAAAGCTTGCCCCCCATTTTATATATTATAAGATTGTTTACCGGTGAAGGAAAGAGTCAAAGATGACATCGGCTCCTCTTATTTATTAATTATAGGAGAACAAATATACATGTCAAAGCTTACCCCTCGAAGTTCTTTTCATTGCAACATTCTCATGTCTTTGGAATCTTTTCGTACCGATAAGCACATTTTCACATTCATGCCTCTGGCACATTTTCGTATTGATATTTCTTCGTATTCAGAGGCACTTTTTGATTATACACATATGCCCTCAAGTTTCTTACTTCATGAAAGTGAAGTTGCGATAAGAATGAGGCTATTAATATGCCAAAAAAATGCAATCATAATAATGCACCAATTATACTCCATCAATTTCTTCATCTCTCATCGCCTTGTTTTCTCCAATCCCGAAGTGCCCTTTTAAGGTCTTTTCGGGCCAATTTTTAATTTGTCACTTATGGTTCGTTTGGGGAGGCGGTGCGCACCACAGTTTTGTCTGTTTGGATAAACTGTGTTTTGGCAACTTTTTCAAAAAACTACTGTTGAGATCTGTGTTTTCTCACTAGTCATGTCTAGGTGTGGTGACAGAATTCTAGCTACCGTCTAACTTTTTAAAAAAAGAGAAGAGATTTTTATAGTCACCACAGTATTTCGAATATCAGATTATTTCTCAACAATTTTACAGTTATTTTTTAATAAGCTACAACTGCCCCAAACATACCATTAATCAACACTTTAAAGAAGTGTTAGTGATTACTCAAGAAATAGATAAAATTCTCGACCAATTTTTATCTTTGCTTATTTTGTATATTACTTTTACCACACAATTTAATTGTGCCAGTTGGACATTTTGCAATAAAGAAAGCAAATTTAACAAAGCTCATTGTCACCCAATCCAACTTGATCAAGACATTTAAATTGAAAAAAAAAAAAAAAACATGATTAAGGGGGATTAACAAAAGACCATTTGGTGAATTGTTAACCTTAGGAGCTTAATTCGAACATGAGCTCATAAAAATAAGCCAAACACAAACAAAGTCTTAGCTCGCTCAAACTCCAAGCTGACACCCATCATTAGTAACAAGATTGATGCCTGATGTTGACGCCTACAGTCATGAAAACTCATCGTTGTCTCCAAATTAGACATTTTATTACCACCAAAGTAAATATTTCTCATCACAACACTAATATTGAAACATACCAACTTCATCAAAGTTGATGCCCCCTTTCCCATGCCTGATGTTGACGCCTACAGTCATGAAAACTCATCGTTGTCTCCAAATTAGACATATTTTATTACCACCAAAGTAAATATTTCTCATCAACAACACTAATATTGAAGCATGCCAACTTCATCAAAGTTGATGCCCCCTTTTCGGTTATCGATCACCCTCACAAATAGGATGATTACATATATCATAAAGAATCTCTTGATGACAATTCAAATGTACCAAAAGCAAAACTCCTCTTACTTGCATCATAAAAAACATCCTTCATAGTTCCTATTTACTAATTACATCAATAAATGCCTTCTTCGACTTCAAAAAAAGAATAAGCTTTACAATACACAACTCACATTAATAAAACCATTTCCATGATCACATACACACAACTCAATTCTTATGCATCTACATATCCAAAAACGTGTACTTCACTTTTTACAAGTAAAAGTTATGAAATTATTGATGTTATATGAAATATTAGAGCGGTCAAAAAAAAGTAAAAAATAAATTTTAATAGAAATTGGGTGTTGCGCACTAAAAGCATAGATCATGTGCCTTAATTCGAACCGCAAACTTATAAAAGATTATCTTCATGATTTGAACATATGATCTCCAAGTTAAAATGGACGCCTTCCTAATACATTTGATTTGAGCCCCAAGTCACTAACCAACAAGCTAAAATGAGCTGCCATTTTAACTTTAGGTCTAAACTAGCACATCTTCTCATTCTTGATATTTTCATATTAGCTACACCCATAATTTATCTTATTATATGTGTGCAAAATATAACCACTCAAGACAAAATAATTAAATTAAATAACCTACATAAAAAAATATATATTAAACTTTATTATTTACATTAAAAAAATAATAAATTTTATTATTTACATGAAAAAAAAATAATAAATCTTAAAAAAGCAATTAAAAAGAAAGGAATCTTCCTCTTTTCTTTTGGATACAAACAAAAAAGTTAAATTACTTCTTAATTCAGAGGACTCTTCCTTTGTCTTTTATTTATTTATTTATTTTTATTTTTTTTAGCAAGAATTTTTCAAGCTCATCCACTCCTTCGTATTCTAAAAAAAAAAAGAAAAAATAAATACAAATGACATAAAAATGAAGAAGAAAAAAAAGGATTATAGTGAAGTTGAGAACATAAAACAAAGATCAATTCTCGTAATTAATTATACATCGAATTAAAGGATCAAGAACACACAAAAAGAAAAAAAAATTTAAAAAAAAACACTGAAACAGAGCGGCGATTATAGAATATAGAGAATAGGTGTCGGAATCGGAACTGTGCACCTGCGGCGAAACAGATCTGAGCATCTTATCCTCCCCCACCTGCAGCGCCCCCTGAACCTCCACCTCTAGGGCGCGGGTAATTAAGATTCATCCGCTCAAAGTATCCGATCGACAGAAGCGAGAGTGAGAGATGTACCTCATCCTTACCCCAGCTCGCGGGAAGGCCCGTAGGGTTTCGAGGGGCGGCGAGAACGGGGATCGGAATCGCCGGGCGGAAACGACTGCCGGAGACTGTCGGTCGAAGGAGCGGGAGAAGGTAGAGGGAGTGAAGTCGCCGGAATCCGCCCAGCGCGAGCACTACTGACCGGAGCTGCTGGTTTCCGCAACCGATATTGGCCCAGTGACGAGTACAGACTGCTTCCCAGAGACGCTCGTCTTCTGCAAGCGATCGCCACCGCCGGCTCACGCACGCCGATGCCGCCAGAGATCTCGCATCAGCACGCTTCAGGATCTCGAAAACTAGATCCTCGCCTAGCTCCGGCGTCGGATCTTCTTCCGGAGCGGAAAGAATAACTTCAGCTTCCTCTTGCCCTCCGCCATCGAGCTTAGGCCTTTTTTCCTCCACCTCCGGCGGATCTCCGGCTTCCGATCCGTCAATTGGTCGCCGCTTCATCGAGCTATAGCGATCGGAAGTCTCTCTCTCTACCTCTCTGGTGTTTGAGGAAGAAGAGACGATTTTCAGCGGTTTTGTTGAATTTATTTTGAAAAGAGCCGTGAAGGAAACAAAAATTACGAATTTGGCCGTGGCATTTTCACTTGGGTCTCATCGCCGCTTGTTTTTTTGTGGAATCCGAAATGACGATATTACCCTCAGATTTCTAGTTTTGTAGCCACCCGCGCGGCGTTTGCTTGGTGCGGTAGACGGTAGCTGATGTCCGAAGGAAAAATGGCTTATATATATCCAAGATATCCAATGTTATAAAAATTAGACCGGACATCAAATGCATTGAACCGGATACTTAATAAATATACATATTAATTAAAAATAATCTAAATAATAGTGATGAGTGCAGGAAAATTCGTGGCGGTAAGGCGGTGAAGTAATGGATTATCATCTTAGCGTTGTACGAGAATTCAACACATACACAGATGAAACAGGCGTTGTACGAGAATTCAACACACACACAGATGAAACAGAAAAAACAGTGATGACACCATAAGTTTTTACGTGGAAAACTCATAAAGGTAAAAAACCACAAGGTCTGCCCAGTTATAAAAATCCACTATAAGTTGATGATTACAACGGCCCCTTGTTCCACAGACATGAAAGGGTTACTAGATTTTCAGATTACAGCGTCGTCTGACGGTGTCCGATCAACGGTGGTCGGTAATGATCGACGGTGGATGACGGTCAGCGGCGATCGACAGTGGTCGATGGTTGTCGGTGGTGGTCGACGGAGATTGGCGGTAGTTGCCTACGATCGGTGGTGGTCGACGGATGTCAGCGGTGGTCGACGACGGTTGACGGTGGTTGACGGAGGTGCCGATGATTGGCGGCAATCGACGGTGGTCGACGGTGGTCGACAAAGGTCAGCGATGGTCACCGACGATCGGTGGTGGCCGACGAAGGTCGATGATGTCAGAGATGATGTTGGACTTAAGCTCTTTCTCAAAGTCTCAAGTTCTCTCTCGAGCCCCCCAATCTCATGTGAGGGGCGGGGCTCTATTTATAGTGTTATGGGTGTAATTAATACAGAAATATGAACCATTTTCATCAAACGGTCAGTAAAGCTTCCCTCGATTAGATGATGTTTGATGGACATTTGAGTGTCTTAACAATGTCGGAATTGAGCAATCATGAGCTTGTTGGATTCGTCTTGTTGAGACACTCGATTCAACTATGAACTCACTCAATTTGACACTTGTTTGATCTTTCAAATGTGTACGAAAATCTTTCAAGAATGATTTAATCACTTGATCTAGGCTTGATTTGACTCGGATTGGACTAAATTCGATATCATTAGGTCTGTCTCATCAAGCCGGTCAGTTTGACCATATATTTGTTGAAATCGGAGATCAGGATGACTTTTTATCAAGATTTGAATATTTTCTACTTAAATGTAATCTCGAGATTCGTCTCATACCTCGAGATTCATACCAGATGATGAAAATTTGTTGGTGGTGTATCAAATAGTATAATAAATTTTTAATAAAAATATTTTGGGCTAAATTTATTAATAAGCCGAACATGTTCATTCCTATTAGATTTATTTGACTCGAAATAATTTAAAAATTGAATAATAATATTTATTTATATTAATCTCTTATATGTATTAAATAAATGTTCTTTTTTTACTTTTAAAAATTATTTAAGTGATATATTTATAAGAAAATGCAAATCTAGGTGTTAGATATTCAAATAAATAAGATTTGAGTGGTATGCATGTAAATATTCCTAAAAATATAAAAAAATATTAGATATGTAAATAAAAAAGAATTGAGTGGAATATAAAAAATAAAAAAGTGAGGAGTTGGGTATGTAAATAAATAAGATTTGAGTGGTATGCATGTAAATTTGCCTATAAATATAAAAAAAATATTAAAGTTTAGGTGTTAGAGATGCAAATAAATAAGATTTGAGTAATATGCATGTAAATCTTCGAGCTATCTTTAGTCCCACTTCTACTTTTACCCTTCAAAATTCTTCATTCTAAAAAAACGAAGACTTCACTTTTTTTGGATTTCCAAAAAAAAAAAAAAAAAAAATTTGTTGCATCTTCAGAATTTCAAAACGTGCCCTATGCATTTCCCAAAAATAAATTAAAAATATATATATAAAAGTGGTCCATCTGATTCTTGCCCGATTTGACCGTTCAATATGGTTTTCGCTGGTAGTCTGCCCATAACCGGCCCACTGACCGGTTGATGATCGATCTGGTTAAACACACATGTTAAATCCGATTTTTTAAACCCAAATAATATGAAAATCTTAATAGCATAAGTTTAATGAATGACTAAAGAGTGCTTTTATAAAATATTGTGTTATATTTATTGAAATGATTTTCATGGTTAAAGATGAGATGTTCTTAAAATCTCATGGAGAAGGATGCCATGGCAGCGGACACTACAAGAGCTAGAGAGACAGACGGTGCACTACGAGCTCATTTTCTTAAATAAGAATGCCCCAATCATGTCTTTTGTAAATGGGCTTATAACATCACTACAACATTGAGATTATGAAGCTATTCTAAACTTGAAGAAGAGATCTATTGAGTTATTTAAGAAGACAACATCAAAGATGTTGATTTCGAGCAATAACTTGTTTCTATTACTAATAACTAAAAATGCAAGTTATTTTCTTGTTTCTATTACTAATAACTAAAAATGCAAGTTAAATTTTTTTTTACTATTTCGAGTTAGAATTATGATGAAGAAAACAAACATTTTTATTTTTTAAGAGATATTGGAGAAGTTAGAGAAATAGCAAGTTATAAGTTTGTTCATTTTATTAAAAGAAGGAAAAAAAAGTAGAATTTTATATTTATTTCAAGGTTGAGAAGTGGATAAAGTAGGCAATAGAATAATCAAGCAACATCAAATACTCTAATAAATCTTGAATAAAGTTTTTGAAAAGGGACATTTGGAGAGGAAGAGGTGGAGAAAGAGGAAAGCAAAAAGGTACATGTCACTAGCCCAACATTTAACTTTACTAAGGTTGAAGATGAGGTACAATTAAAGAAGGACCTTTTGTTTAATATTTTAATTAGTCTTGTTCACCTTCTCAAAACATATGTTATATGTTCACATTCTTAAGAAAAGTTTGGGGGTGGGATGGGGGAGATAGAGTGGGGATGATTTACATGCATGGCATACAATTCTTATGTGTCGATGTAACTAACAAATTAAGTATGATATTTATAGCTTATCTAGCAATTTACTATCACAATCACGTAAAGAATATGCATAATGTGTTCACTTTAAGAAAATTAATATCAGTGTTATTTTTAATGTAATATGTATTTTCACTTTAATATAACTAGTTTTAATGATATTTTTAATAAAATGTTAAGAATTTTGGTATTATAGAAGAAAAAAGCATGTTTAATGGCCAACCTAAACTCAGGTTTTATCAAGATAACACCAAATGACATGTGAAAATTAAGCCTATGCAGACTCCTGACGTAGTTCTACGTGCGGCGGAGCTTATTCCTGAGTTATTTTCAAGGTATTTCTGAATAATCCCGAAATAACCTAGAAATAACCTGCAGACTTTATTTTTGGGTTATTTTGAGATTATTGAAAATAACATGAAAATAACTCAGGCGTAATCTCCGCCGCACGTAGAGCTATGTCAGGAGTCCAGACAGAAAATACGCTCTTGGAACATAGGCTCACCGTTTGTCCTATGTAGCTTTTTTGGCGCAAAATTAGTTTGTTGAGTAAAAGTGGTAGCTCCTTTGACTTGATGGTTTATCTATATTTAGCAAAACTTTTTTTTCTTTTTGGAAATCTAATTTTTCTTCTTTATTATATATTTACCATAAGGAAATTACTTATTGTCATGAGAGATTATGGTTATTGTGAAGAGTTATAAGTTCATATATTTCTGGTAGGAACGTACTTTTATTTCTACTACTGACATTCAATCGCTTTATGTTCTTTGCTTTTTCTTCATAAATGTTTTACTAGTATAGAACATGTCGCATGGTCCATTCACTTTTAATTGCTTTAATTTTGGAAACCCATTTACATATTGCACTTTACTATCACTTCATATACTTTGCAAATAAATAAATAAATGAATAATTGACAAATTCTTAAGAAAATCACTAAAAAATAGTGTTATTAATCCTATCACAACTTATTTTCATGATTCATACTTAAATGTTAGACATGTGGCTAATAAGTCCAATCCTTGAGAAATAAAAAAATATCAGAGAAAAGGATAAATCTCTACTGTTAATGATGAATGATAGAGGCTTTTATTATTTGATATGTTTTTTTATCAAGAGATTTTGAGTTTTGGTTATATTTCAATATCTCATGCATGAGAAAATAATACGTTCATTGTCCGGTCATATGGATGACGGTGTGGATCGCACCATCCTGTACGTGTGGTGGCGTGATACGATCTACGTTGTCAACCTAAAGTCTGGTTTATCGGACATAATTTTATGAAAAGTGAAGGAAATTCTTTAAAGTTTTCGTTCAGGAAAGCATAAAATGGGCTTCTTATATCCACTTATTCATGGAGATTTGTGTTTATAATAAGTCTTTGTTATTCACCAAAATACTTAGAAAAATATGTTCTTACCAAATGTACAATCCAAACAAGTGTTGATGTTCCAGCACTAAGAGATAAAATAGAGAGTGTGTGCGAGTAAAACAAAATAATAATACCATATTATTCTATACATTCAATCGCTTTATGTTCTTTGCTTTTTCTTCATAAATGTTTTACTAGTATAGAACATGTCGCATGGTCCATTCACTTTTAATTGCTTTAATTTTGGAAACCCATTTACATATTGCACTTTACTATCACTTCATATACTTTGCAAATAAATAAATAAATGAATAATTGACAAATTCTTAAGAAAATCACTAAAAAATAGTGTTATTAATCCTATCACAACTTATTTTCATGATTCATACTTAAATGTTAGACATGTGGCTAATAAGTCCAATCCTTGAGAAATACAAAAAATATCAGAGAAAAGGATACATCTCTACTTTTAATGATGAATGATAGAGGCTTTTATTATTTGATATGTTTTTCTACTATGAGTCTATGAGATTTTGAGTTTTGGCTATATTTCAATATCCCATGCATGAGAAAATATTACGTTCATTGTCCGGTCATACGGATGACGGTGTGGATCGCACCATCCCGTACGTCTGGTGGCATGATACGATCCACATTGTAGATCTAAAGTCTGGTTTACCGGGCATAATTTTATGAAAAGTGAAGGAAATTCTTTAAAGATTTCATACAAGAAAGCATAAAATGGGCTTCTTATATCCACTTATTCATGGAGATTTGTGTTTATAATAAGTCTTTATTATTCACCAAAACACTTAGAAAAATATGTTCTTACCAAATGTACAATCCAAAAAAGTGTTGATGTTCCAACACTAAGAGATAAAATACAGAGTGTCCGAGTAAAACAAAATAATAATACCATATTATTCTACATAGCTAGCTTTATACAAACAATATGCTACTCATGTATCCGGTTCTTCTTCAACAAAAAACATCTATTTCATGTTAGAAAGAATATTCAAAGTGAAGTATTCATTTCAAGTTCTCACAAATAATCATTAGAAAACCATTAAATTTTAATATGGATATATTGTATCTGTATTGCTAAATCTAGTTTTACACATAGCTTGGCCATGCATGATCATGGAAGATAAAGCTGACTTTTTTCATATGATACTCACAGAAATCTCACTAGACATAACTAAGACAGTTACTTATGTTGTAAAAGGATGCTATAACTGGCTTCTTATCAAAGTCATTTCATGTAAAAGGAAAATATATATGTAAATCTTTTCTGAGAACTATGAAAAGTCAAACCTTTTTTTCATTTTATGTGATGCAAGTTAAAATCATTTGAGAGAAAAAAAAAATGAATGATGAAGTACTAAAGGAGAAAGTGATATTGGCGCGGCTCAATCTGAGACAGACTATACGCCATTATATAGTGCCAATCGCCAGATTGAACCTCACCAATATCGCTTCATTCATCCACTAAGTCAAGCTTATAACTATAAGTAAATGACACATACCTCAAGTACAGTATGAACCCTAGATAAAGAAGTCGAGGAAGAAGAAGAAAATGGCTTGGAAGCAGGTGGATGAGGAAGACAAGTAGCGAGAGAAGCACATGAAAAAGGAGAATGGGAAGATGAAGAGGGTATAAGAGATAAGGGATGGTTGCTTGTGTTAGGGTTAATATAAGAGAGAATGGAGGAGGTGAGTGAAATGATGGAGGCAAGGAAGGGAGAGTAATATTGCTTTGCTTTAACGGGTGAGTCATGCTTGCATTGCTTCTTGTGCTCTACTTAAAAAAAAAAAAGCTAAAATGAAACCGTAAACAAAAGAGGATGCAAGAGAAAGTAGTACTCCGACTCATCAATCCACCCCCCACGCTCTTTTTGCACTCTTTAGATCCTCTCCTGCGCGTGCAAACACCTGCGATATTCCCCACTACATGTTATTAGGTCATGTTTCAAAATTGTTTTTCTTTTTTCTTCTTCCATTTTTATAAGAGATGGAGAGATATTTTGACCAATTAAGTTGCTATTTGTTTTTTTTTTTTTGAAAACGAGCTTATAAAATTATAAGTAATAATTTTGTTGAAATGAATTTTTATGTTATTTAGTATTGGTAATTGTATTAAAGTGTGAGATTGTGTCTTATACGTCAATTGATGAAAATGTTGTATTTTTATATATTATTTGTATGATAAGATAATGCGAGTTAAAGCGTATTGATTGTTGGATGTGAAATAAAGAGATTTGGTTGATTTACACATCAACATTCAATGTGGAAACACAGGGAAAAAACCACAGTGCTACACCACACCATTGCTATGAGAAGGAGACAGATACAAAGATTTTCATCACTTATATTATTGAAACTTACAAAAACACCTCTCTAAATTCACCTTTGAACTAAAAAGAGAAATCACACGCTCTAAAATCCATATCTCAAACTTCACTGCTCCACACCAAAACCTTCGAGAGTACGTTGTGTGCATACATCATAGTTCTAAATAGAGGGATTTAACTCTCGTAATAGGGAAACATTCTCGCAATGTAGCCACACATGCTGACACTCGACGTAATTATTTCGCGCCTCTGTGGAAACGATGGAATCGAAGCAATCGTAGCGTAGCTATGCTAATCTCGGCGTAGTTACATACACCGGCCTGGTAACTCTTAGATTGTTGTATTTACGCTGATTTGGCATAGGAACACTGCGTGGTTCAAAGTGTACATCTTAACAAGGATTTGGTTGGTATCTATATATAAATGTATAATTTGAAGCTGTTGATCAAGAAAAAGGGTAAAAAAAAAAATCGAATTATATGTGCTAAACGTACAACACGCTCTAAAAACTATAAGATATTCATAATTAAGAGTCAATTATTCTGTATTAAAAATATTAAAAAAATATTTTTCTTAATAGCTCCTAAAACAAAATTTACCTTAGTATATAAGCATCTCTAACTCCTCTTTCATGATTTTTTTTAATATTTATTTTTATAAACTCTCCTTTTAATTTTATTTATTCGAAGCACTATTTCTTCAACCACTTGTATTATTAAAAAAATATTACGTGCGGAGTTCGGACTTCATGTAAAATATTGTCCTATATTGTAGTACAACGTGTGTATAACAATTTATAACTTTATTGTGTACATGAAGTCTGAATGCATGAAGCCAATTAAGCTTGACCAATAGAACTAGAGAACAGTCGAACGATAGCCTCATACCTGAAAAATAACAAGAGTACCTTGTATGGCCTCTTTAAAGCATGATAATGGTGTAACATATGTACTAACTTATAACTCCTTTTTCGTGATTTTTAAAATATTTATTTTTACAAACACCTCTTTATATATATATATATTTTATTGGAAGCACTATTTTTTCAACCCCTTGCATTATAATAAGAACAATTCGAGGAGAATCTTTTCCTTCTGCTTCGGAAGCAGGAGTGTAGAATGTGCTCCTAAAAAGTGAAAATTTATTAGGTGCGGACTCCGCTGAAATGAAGAGAGAGAGAGAGAGAGTCCAAATTTTAGATCAATTTTGACCAGAATTTAGTTTTAAATATAACTTTCGTATTAATATATATATATATTAAATGAAGTTTGATACATATTTATGTTATATAAATTTTATTTTTGAATTTAAAAAATATGATTTACTTCTGTGAAATCATTTCAATATGTCAAAAGACCAATAAATAAGAGAAATATTTTCACAAACACCAAAATATAATATATAAATTAAACTTTGTATTATAGTTTAATTAAAAGTATTATTTTTATATGCTTCATAAAGTTTCCAAAAAATAAAAAAAAAATTATAAATAATTCATGCATATTAATGTTAGATAAAATATAACACATACAATAATATATTAGTAAAGTTAGTCGTTCACAAATTATTCCTCCTAATTTCTCAAAACTCTCGCTTCCACCAACCAAGAGCGGAGACACCGGCGTTAAAGGAGTACTGCCATAGTGCCATGGCGCCACGAGCGGAGACAATGCTGCCTCGGTCTGCTTCCCTTTTGCATCCTCCATTCATTAATGTCTTTTCCATATATAACCTTGTATTATTTTTTATTTACAAATATCCCCAAACAATGTTATGGAGATGGGTCAATAATATTCTCAAGATGAACCAAGTCAATGTAGCTTATTTAAATTGTTGAGATAATATATACAATTGCAATGTTAAGTAATATATAGAATTTTCAGAGTTTGATAAACTATTAAATGTCATGGATGAATCCACTGAAATTAGAATATGACACTCAATAAGACACAATCGAGATAAAAGATTTATATAGCCGGCCCCACTTAGTGGGATAAATAAAGGCCTGTTGTTGTTGTTGTAAATTGAGAAATTGTAATGGAAATGTATGTGGTGAAATAAGAATAGGGCTGAGGTGTAAAAGAGAATTTTATGAAATTTGGCTTTGAGTTATCACATGTGGACTTAATATTGGGCAATAAGAAATTATTGATAAATGTATTTAGTCTAAGATGAACAACATTTTTGAGTTTGATTGATACATGATAGATTTATAATTATTTGCCAAGCCTCATATTAAACATATTTTTAAATGTATGAAACCAGCCTTTTTAAAAGGAGTCCTTAATCTATTAAGGCTTGGTATTTCAAGTGCTTTACCTCAAAGTAAAGGCCACCAAGAAAGATGATCAACTTACGAGATTTAGAGATTGTTTGGGGTGACTGTAGCTTTCTAAAAAGGTTGTTTTAAAACTACAGTGGAGAAAATAACAATTCTTACAAAACTATAATGAGAATTATAATTTTGTTTATATAAAAAGACAGATAATAACTTTCTCACGATCACGACACATTAACATATTATGTTGAAATAAAAGCTTCACACAACAAAATTTTCAACAAGAAATTAAGAAAATAATTATTCAAACAAAACTATAGTGTTAGTTTGAATTATAAAGTAGACAAAAAAATTGTCCTAAATAGACCTTTAAATAGTAGTATAAGAATCCATGTCAGTGTTTCGATCCCACGGGGAACTCACTAATTTTCAATTTTTGAAAAGTTCTAGGCTATTGATTAAAAGTTTAGCCTAAAGTGTTTAAAAGTCGGTAATTTTATAAATGACTAATTTAAATTTTTGTAAGAATAAAGCCTAAGTGAAAATAATGAGAAAGATGTGAGGTTTTCTAATCTATTATGTGTAATATTCTCCCTTGAATTGGTTTTTTTAGGGATCGAAGTTTAACAATGTGGTAACTTTTATGAATGACAATCAGGAACAAAACTCTTCCTTATCCCCTCTAAGGCAATAAACAACATGATGTTGGACTCTAATATCTCAAAATGTGTACAAGTTCTTTTGTAACTTAATAACTCTAAAAAATTAGAATTTTCAAAATCATAACAGCCTCTGAAGGCCACTATTATGTGTATTATTTGTAGCAAAAAAACACTTCTCTTAAGAAGTAAAAATAGTATGATATATAAATAATGTTTTGATCTAGCAACTCAAAATAATAAATAAGAAATTTTCTCAAAAATATTTTCACAAGTAGACTACCATGATTTTGATGTATCATTAATACTGCAGTCAAAATACTAATATCTATGATAAGACATATTCAAAATATTGATTGAAATATTCACTAATGATGATTCTGACGAGAACACTGATATTTACTTTTGTTAATATAAGTTGGACAAGGATGATTAGTCAAAACAAAAACTTCATCATCCGTTCACAATTTGATAATAAGAGTTCTTAATCTACCTTAATTTGTTATGCTTACAATTATGAGGAATACTTTGAAAAGAAGAAATTCTTATCTTGAAAACATAATTACACATTTTTACATTCATCTTCGGAAATTTTTCTAGTTCTAAAATACCAATTTGAATTCCTTGAGAAATCCTAGAAGTGGTTATCATCAACAAGTCTTGTGTCACAACATTTTTGTTCATGCCTCAACTCTTCCTAGCAAGAAATGCATCACAATCTCCTCTAACATTTTCTCCATCAAAATTTCATGTCAGAAGAATCTTTCAGAATAAGACCACCATCTCATGCAACTTCCAAAAACATCGTGACAACACTTTCTTTTAAACTATATCAATATTTTGTTTAACCAAAGAGACAAAATAAAATAAAAAAAAATCAATATAAGTGAAAGAAGTATAGTATATTGTGCAAGACATATGAAGGAGTTAGTAAATAATCTTCTCACCAAGGGGACCCATATTCGAAGCATACCCTAACCACTAATTAATTTCTAATTTAGTTTCCATTAGGGCCTAACTTTCCACCCAAAAAAAAGTACCTTGTACCTCTTTCTAAAGTGTCAAGTTTCAATTGCCTTGGCAAGATAAAAAACTTAGAAAAATCCATAAAATAAACATCTTTTACTATTATTTCGTAGATTCATGTGGCAGCTCATGGATACGAGGCGACAAGTTATCTTTGTAGGAGATTCTTATGGTCCTCAAAGCCTGCCATCGCCATAGAACAAAAAGAAGGAAAACATGAGGGAGATAAAGGAAGCCATAAGAGCTCCCTTGACCTCATGATTTTAGTTTTTTTTCAGCTGGCGTGCATCAACAAATCCAAACAAGATTTCCCATGCCCTTAATCTCATTTTTTTCCCTCTTTCTACCACTAAAACTCATTAGTTTTTATGACTTTTTTTTGTTTCATTTCTTTCTCTCTCTATCTCTACTATTTTCTCTCTCTATCATGTTTGAGTATCTGCTTTATATATAGTTATACTTTATTAGAATGGATAGCATAGGAATGAGGGATATGTGGAATATTTGGAAGTGGAAGTCAAGGACTGAAAGGTGGTGGACAGAGAAACATCCATGTTTTGCTCCTCTCCAACATCTTTTTCGCAAGCCAAAGTTTCATGCTTTTCGCATGTTTAAATGATTAGTTTAATGGCCCCTCACGCTGCATGCATGCACCATTTCATATTATGCTTATATATATATATTGTATTTACATATCCAACGCCAAATTTTAATTTTTATATGCATACCAACTTATTTAATCATAAAAAGATGTAATTTATTTTTAAAAAGTTCAAACGATAGTATTTTTGTTGTGATATGAAAGATTTGAGGGGTATAAATGTAAGAAAGTGATGTTTAAGTGTAAGATATGCAAATACAAAGCAGTGGTATGTATGTAAATGACCCATTCAAAAATACTTTTTCATCAAATCCATATAGCAACATTTATATGGGCCTTTTATAGCTTATATTGAAGTTGGGCTAGCCCAAATTTATGATAGGCCGTGATCGACAGATTAGTATTTCATAGTTTATATTAAGACCCAGACATAGCTCTTAGATCAACTTTATCTAATCCAACTTAAGCCAATTTGATCAAAAAATAATGTCACTTTTATCTAGAATATTTATTTATTTATTGAAATAATATATCACTAAATTAATATTCAATCCTATCAATTGATATTTGATTAATGCTTAAGGCGCCTACTTTCAGCTTATAGAATCTGAACATAAGATTTATATTTCTGTTATTTTATTATTATTTTATTATTTTAAACAAGAAAAAAGAGCCGACAAAGCATTCAAGTGTCATTACTTCATACATCTTATTAATTTTTTTAAGATAAGATTTTTTTTTTTAATAATGTTTTCATGCAATGGCAAACTGCTACTGTCTAAAGCTTCATAAACTTTTTTATGTTTTACATTTTATTAATTCATTTATAACAAATTTGCATTGCTATTACATGCTATAAGTAATATTATTTATGATGTGCCAACAGGTTCAACGGGCTTCTTGGCAAAGAGCAAGAATAATAAATTTGGCATGCTACAGGCTTTCGCTTATTTCTCCTATGATATGATCTGAGGGACTCAGTTACTGAACCCTATGGATAACTGACGGTCTGAAGACGGTCTATTGATAAAGCAATGATCCGTTCCATACGAACTAACCCGAGACCAATTGACAAACTTTTTTCATTTTGGAATTGACCGATGGCTTCCGACCTTCAATTTATTACCGATGGATAGCCAACAAGTTTTTTTGTGAAATTAAGTATCAATGATTATGCTTTTAGCATAAACCTATGGATACTCCCCATTGGTAAGCAGTCAGCTGATAAAAGCCGTCGTAAATTTTGTTGGTTACGAGATTACTGACAAGTGAATTAGCTACATGCAATAAACCGTTGAAAAACTGTCAATTTTCTATTGACCGACAGTTCTCTAATATTTTCCGACTGCATCAGACCGTCGAAAATAGGCTAAATTCCTGTAGTACTTGTATTTTGTAATGAAAATTACTATTTTTAGCAAAGAATAGCTTTTGGGTTTTAACACTATATATATATATATATATATATATATATATATATATATATTGAAAATAATGGGGCACTGTGCACTCAGATTAGTTGGTCGGACATCTTCTTGTCAGTTCTAAGTCCCCTCTGCTCATGAGTTCGATTCCCCCCGGTGGAGGGTATAGTGCTCGAATTGTTAGACACATCCGGGATGGTCGAGCTCATATAATAGTTTTCCTTTTATTATATATATCGATCAAATAAACTAAGTAATATATATATATATATTGAGAAGAATGGTCGGACGCTATTATACGAGCCCCAACCACCTTAACGTGCCTAACTATTTGATTGGTTAGAGAGGGAATTGAACCCGTGACCTGCGGGGACTTATGACTTTCAAAAAGGCTGCTCTACCAATAAGTCACGGCTGGCGGAACACACAAA
>NW_018164801.1:891220-896343 GCF_001263595.1 Phalaenopsis equestris
TATATATATATATATATATATATATTAGGTTTAATTTTGCTTTAATATTAACTCATTAGGCTGTTAAATAAAAATTTAAGTCTATTTATGTCCAAAAAAATTATGATTGATCCTACAATATGATCAACATTATACAATATGAAACCTAATTGAGCTAACATGTGGAATAATTTGCGCCATCCTTTTCTTGTTATTATTGTTGATGTTGCCATCTCCCATTCTCATAAGGATATACATGAGACAAGGAAAATGTTCCATGGAAGCTATCTAAGGATATACATGAGCCTAATGGGCTTGAGTAGTTCGAGGTGGACATGGCATAATAGTGGTTTCTTCATCTGCATTGTTATCAATATAAATGACAGACTTCTTATCATTATAGAGTGTATGAACTGAATAGTAAACTATGAATAAGGAATGAAAATAATGAAATTGATCAAGATTGCATTGATTATATTTGACCTTTAGAGCATAACTATAATATGACCAAGAGAGAGAATTTAATTGTTAGGGCTCCAGTAATGATGTGGTAGATTATTTAGCTTAGGTTAGGTTTCATAAATGTGAGTTAGAAAAGCTGGTTATTTTGACCAATTCCAAGGCTTCTGGATGAAATGGGGTGAAGACAAAATCAATAAATTGAAGAAAACCCAATGGTTTAAAGCATGTTTCAAATTCTTGGAATAATAAAATTAATAACTACCTTCTTTTTAAATAAGACTAAAACAAGCAAAATTAGAGCTATGTTCCAAGAAAAATTCACATGCACAAAAGTTGTCTTTATATTGATGATTTGTTCTTTACACTAAGAAATAAGACTAAAACAAGCAAAATTAGAGCTATGTTCCAAGAAAAATTCACATGCACAAAAGTTGTGTGTCTTTATACTGATGATTTGTTCTTTACACTAAATAATCGAAAAATGATGCAAGAATTCATTGACAACATTTTTATGAAATATATACTAAGAAACTTGGGATTGTTTCATTGCTTCTTAGAAATCAAACAATCTCAAATGGAAGAAGGCATTTGTAATTACTCTTAAGATACATAACAAGCGCATACTTACCAATTGTAAGATGTCAAAATAAAGCCATATTGCTACGCCATTACTTATAACAGATAACTTTAAAAAAAAAAATTGATAGCTTGTGAAAGACTGAAAGTTCACTACATCAAAATCTTATCGGAAGCTTATTATAACTCTTTTCAACAGGATTTAAGCTAATTTTTACAATACTTGTACCCTGAATATTTATATAGAAGTAATGCCAAATGCATTCTGCTAGTGCTAAGAGAATATTGAGATGGTTAAACTTTTTGATTACTTTAGACCATATATTTCACTCACAAATTTGATTAAAGTATTTGATCCCTTGGGAACTCAAAATATTTCATATATTGCATTTGAATAAGGTATTTCTAATTGGCTCTTTGAGTATCTACCTCATAATTAATTTGACCTAATATAAGTATCTCTGCTTTGATTTGTATGCTAAAACTCCTTGAGTGTGAGTATTTAAAATTAAAACCTTTATGTTTACAAAAAAAAAAAAAAAATCAATAAATTATTTTATTAAAATTCATCTTTGTTAACTTAATGCTTATTTATCCTTTATAGAGCCTATGACTAAAAAATAAAGCCATCCACTATATCAATCCTTACAGGTTGCCTTGCATCAAACTAGTGATAATATGCCACTTTAATTTGCCTTAATAAAGTTCATCATTAACCCACCTAATAAAAACCACTAGGCGTTTAATTTTAATAAACCTCATATTCCATCAAAATTATTCTAAGCTAATTTTATTTTAAATAAACTATTAATAGAAATTCCCTCTTATCCATTTAGTATAGCACAAGATATATTAAGTTTGCAAAAAGGCTATCATAGGTAGGATTGCAAACTAACAGAGCATTTAATAATCTACTCATAGCTCAACTAGATAAGAGCTTGTTGATGTTCATTTGATTGACAAATTAAACAAGCTTGAACACCTTTACAAATGATCGATTGTTAAATAAACAAATATGCACAATTGCTAACTCAATTCATTTATGTTCGTGAACAATATCAATTAAAAGTTATAAAAAAACTCACTAAGAAGCTCGATAAACAGTCCTGTATAAAATTTATAAGTAAGCTCAAATTTAATGATTATGCATAACATTGATTAAAGCTTAATTTTAATTTTATGAATAAACTCAATTAAAGTTCACCTTCAAATTCGTTTATATTAAATTAAATTAAAATTTTAATTCATAGTACATAACATAAGATAAAGACTTCTTTGTTTGGTTGTCTATTTATTTTGTGCATTTATGTGCTTAAAAGCTTGTTTATTATTGTAAGTTCAATAAGTAACTCATTTATATGCTTGATAAAGCTTATTTGATTATAGAATAAATAGCTCAATCATATTACACAGTTGCTTAGAAAATAAATAGCATGATATCACTAGTTTTAATGTGGTCAACAAAGGTCGTTTGAAAAGAAATTAAGTAAAAAATACTACTTATTAATTTACTCAATAATGACATGATTGTCATCATATGAAACAAATATGGACCAAATTAAAACTGTTGGAATGACAAATTTACTAAGTTTTAACATAAACACAAAAGCTTAATTTGAGCTTAAGCTCAGCTCAAGTGTGAATTTTCTTAACAAGCTTACGTTTGAACACAACACCAAAAACTTGATTTGAGCTTAAACTTGAATTTATTAACAAGCTCAAGCATTAAACACGATCAAGCTTGACTGGCCTCGGTTTGTTTGCAACCCTAATCATAACTTAATCACCAAAAATTTCCTAAATCTTGCTTGTAAGTTTATACCAAAAATTTCCTAAATCTTTCTTGTATGTTTATATATATATATATATATATATATATATATATATATATATATAGAATATGTCCTAAGATTTATTTAAACATATTTTTAAATCTAATAATAATAATAAATGGATTTCATTTTTTGAAAAACTATTAATTAAGAGCATACTTCTTTGAATTTTTTATAATATTTATTTATTATATGATGTTATTATCATGTCTAAAGCTTATTTAATAGATATATAATTTTTTTACTAATTAAGCAAGATATTTGTTTTATTTTAAGTAAATTATACATTAATTAAGCAGAGAATGCAGTAAATAATAAAAGATATATATGGTTATAATAAATTTTTTATGGATTAAGGACATTGCATTTTCAATTTTGTTTTTATTCAATTTAGCACTTGAAATTGAGCTTTTTTTTGTTGTTATATTTGTACAACTTTCAAACAATACATTTTTCTCTCATTTAGCTTTATTTTCTTCAACTTGTCGCCTTACATTTTGATTCTAACTTCTACTGTTGTGATTCTAATTTTTATTGCAGCTATATCAGCCTATGTCAGTGGAGAAAAGGAGGGACTATTACTGGAAAAAGCTTTTAGATTGAGTGAAACTCTCAAAAGTAATATGTATTTAGACATAGAGGTTGAGATAAAATTAGTGGAAGGAATGAAGAGGGAACTCCAACTTCGCAATTCAACAGTGGAACTTGAGAAAATTACCATGACAAATTTGGGCATTCAGAGGCACATAAAGCCATAATTATTAAGATAATGATTTCTAAAACTTAGTATTAAATCATACATATATTTTTTTTAATTATGTGTGTATGGGCCTTAATTTTTTAGTAGGCAAGTCTAAATGTTCGGAATTTATTGGTTTTATTTTATTTTAATTTTGAAGAGCTAAGCATTTTGGATGGCCAAATACAGATTCGTTTCACAGAGGCAATGGGTGAGATGATGATTGGGAAGTTGAGAGGAAACAAGTACATGGAAGGAGCCATTTCCCGGTTGGATTGAAGGAAATAGGTACATTTTTATGAAGTTAAAATTTGAAATAGATCTAATGTTGCAATCCTTTTTAGCAAAATGCAAAAGTTTTATCTTCTTCCATTGCAATCGCAGAACAATTGACAGCTTCATAGTCAGTTGTGCAAAAGGAAACCTTCCTTGCTTTGAAGCGGATAATGAATCTCTTATGGATGAGGTGAGTTAGTTTCTCTTAATTGATAGCACGAGTTCAGAACAATTTAAGAGCGATTAAACATCAAATATTCATCGCATTAATAACGACAATTTCATTTCGATGAAATTAAGTTGAAAATACTAATTATGGTTAAATAAATTGGTAAAAGCAGATTAATGGGGATATGGTTGCTAATGCTATGATAGCAATGGTTGTTGCACACTTAAAAAAGCAAGGAGAATTCATATATCATATAAGCACGCCCACGCCTTCCCGGTACGTTCACCACTTGAGTCAATGCCCCCTTGCGGTATACTCTCTCTTGGGTCGCTGTCTCCACGACACGCCAAACTTTTTGGGTCAATGCCTCCACGACACACCCATCATTTGGGTTGCTACTTCCACGACACAACAATCCTTAGGAGTCGGCACACCCATCTTTCGGGCCGCTGTCACCACGTTACGCACATCCTTTCGGGTCATTGCCTCCACTACACACCCACTTTGGGACACTGCCTCCACTGCACGCCCACTTTCAGACCACTACTTCCACGACACGTCCATTCTTCGGGTCGCTGCCTCCACGAAACACCAAGTCTTCAAGCCACTACCTCCACGGGTCACTGCCGCCACGGGTCACTGCCTCCACAACACTTTCACCCTTTCGGAAACTGCCTCTATGGCACACCCTTCATTCGGGTCACTACCTCTACGACGCCCCCACCATTTTGGGTTGCTGCCTCTACGCTACACACATTCCTCAGGGTCGTTGCCTCTACGACACGCTTGTTTCCGAGTCAATGCCTTCACGACACACTCCTCACCACTTTTATTGTATGATTTTTTGCATTTGCATTTGTATACATCCATGTAAAGCGAGCCATGCTCAATAGGCGAGTGATCTCGTGTTGGTCGTGGTGACATAACGAGCATTACTTCTCGAGTCGATCCCGACGAGCAAAGCGAGTGAAAGCATCAGGATTGACACAAGTATGACCGTGCTAAGGATTCAAGAGATTTAACTCATGTCACCTTGCATTTTACGGGTCTACCTTTAATGGCTTTTATTTTAAAACTATATATATATATA
>NW_018164801.1:896650-938755 GCF_001263595.1 Phalaenopsis equestris
GCATATATATATATATTACTATTTATTATATTCGTTATAATTTTAAAATTATGCATATATCAAGCTAGGTCATATGTAAGGTCAATTATTTTCAAAATCTTAGGCGACACCCTTTAGATCATTTTAATCTTTAGAACGGGGCCGGCGTGACAATCCCGTCAAAATCATACATACCCAGAGACTTACACTAAGCACTTAGATGTTGGTTATGATACTTTTGTTGGATGGCGTGCTAGGCTAGGACTATGATGCTAGGTATTATTCTCGAAACCCCTGAAAATTATTCTCTGTTGAATTGATTGTTCTAGCCAAGCATCAATTTTGTGCTTTTTGGTTTGTTTGTGTGTTTGATATGCATTATAGTATACTAGGGCGTTCTTCTGCAAGAAGTCGTGTCTATATATATGCACACAAAGATATCATTAATGGGGGAGCATTTGATGATTTCTACTAATCTTTTGTTTGCATGTGTCATTTTGTCACCCATATAAAAAGGCACGGCTCATTATACATTCCATGTTTGTTGGTTTTCTCGCTAATATTGTCTCATGCAGGTTAAGTCATTTTTTCTCTTTTTCCTCTGTACTTTTAAAGTCCTAAGAGAGTTTTGTATTGAAAATAAGGTGCGGGCACGAGTTCCGAAGTGTCAGACGGACGAAACCATATGACATGAACCAGGAGTTGCTTGCTCGTCCCGTAACTTAATTCTAAATTCATTTATGTATAGAATTAAGACCAAACGCATACTTATGCGGAGTCTGACCGTCTTTTTCTCTTCTGGGATATCTCGCTAACCTAGCGACACCGATCTTTTATTATTCCATATTTGGCATATTTTCTTAATTTTCTTGCATGTTTGCATTCTTGAATTGTTTTCTCTGTTTCTTTCTAGTTTATCTGAGATGCTGCAAAAAATACAATTTAGACTCTCTCTAAGTAAAAATTGTAAATTTTTCTATAAAAATATCTTAATAATAAAAGATTCAAATAATCAAAATATTAGAGTTAAAATTGCAGGACTAACAAAAACCTGCTTTTATTTTTTTGTATGACCTTCAGGACGAATTTTAAACGGGTTGCAAAGCACAGTTCTCATTCAATTCATAATAAATAGGGCTTTCACATTAGGAGTTGAATAGATAACTGCATCATTCTACATGTCCCGAGAAGTTCTCGTGCTTCTCCAACCTGACTGACCCAATATAAATTTATACTTGGTGATTGTCTGGTGCGCATGGATCGTTAGAGTTTCCCAGACCTAGACGAGGTGTAAGTCCTTCGTTGGGAGTGTTTCCAACTTTGTAACTGAATCTCCATTTCTCCTCTCTCCAGTGACATCTTCGTCATTTCGACAGGTATAATTCCCACCTCTTGGAGCTCCATCTAATAGTCACAGCCTCACAGGATAGAGTTTCATTCCTTGGACCTTAGGGCTGTTGAGATCCTCGTGGACGACACAATTCACGGATTGCTAACCGGGGATCTCTAGAAGTGTTAGGTTGACTACATTTTCGACCAGATAGACTTAAGAACCTAGTGGCTTGGGATGACAGACACATGGTACCTCGACCTAGCTACTTCTACTTGTTAGGGACTACTCCATTCCTTTGACTACCCCTATTGAGTCTTGTTGCTACTCTTGTCGTAGTTGATATCAATTTGACAACCCGATTACTAAAGAGTTGTCACCCATTTTAGATACGACGATTTATCCTCTACCCTTATGGTCCGGATGTGCTTTGACGTAACATGATTCCCCATCAGAATGATTCGATTATTTTGCAGGCTCTGTATGACGATGAGTCTGTCACCCAGGTGGGACCGCTAGAGACTCACTCTAAGCCTTGTGGCTTAACGGGAGTTTTGAAAGCATCAGAGCATCCTCTTGCAAAATAACTATCATTTGATAGCCCTGTGCAAGTTTTCGCTACTATTATAAGAAAAACTCCTTTGAATCAAGAGTATTCTTGAGTAACCCTCAAGATGTAATTAACCAAGTGGAATACGTCCCCTTGGGACCACTCTATGCCCCAGAACATGCAAACACACCTGAATCTCTAGTTATGAGCAGTCTATGTAAGTATTTTTTTCACGGATATTGGTATACGATGCATCGTCTCAATATTGTTTAGGCGCACATACTTGACCGATCCTTGCAAGGTTTATCACATGTATGCTCTCAGTTTTTTTTTTCTTGTTTATCGTCTTTGTCGTATGTATGTCATTTTCAGTTCTTCTCTTCTCCTGCTCATTCACATGATTTGTAAAAGAGACTTATTCGGAAAAAATGAAGTATAAAACAATGAACAAATTGGCGACTCCTTCAAAAAATAAAAAAAGAAAGAAACGAAAACATGCCCACCATTCGGTGATCCTCCGACTCGACAAATTCATCTGCGTGAGAATAATGTCAAGAAATTTGTTAAAAACCGACAGCAACCAAAGAGAGCTTTACATACCCATAAATTTATTTATTGAGGAAAGAGTAGTCAAACATTTTTTCCCTTCTTGTTGTGAGGTACCTTCGCCTTCCTGCAGTAATGGCTGATGAGAAACGGTAATCACCACTCCTCCCAACTCCTTTCCATTTTCCTCAGCCCCTCCAGCGAGCAAAATTTGTTGGTTCTCGTCGCTCATGCCCATGCCTGGCACAGAGACCACAACCTCTCGACGAGGGACTTTTAGCATTCACCCCTCTGAATCCCCAGATGAATCGACCTAATAGGCCGACCAAGTTTCAGGCCTCGACCATTTCACTTTCTCAACTTCGTTCTTTTTTGCAGAGATCAAGGGTCCGTAGGGAAAAATGACATGGTGCAACTCATCTAACTGGGAAAAAATGACAGCAACAGATGCCACGCTAAGCCTATAACTTCATTTATAGAGCACATTGGCCACAAAATCCAGAGGGAGGTTAATCATTGAATTAATTTTTTTGATTTTAGCATTATTGATTATTAAATAGTTTCTCTATCCTTATCGTAGTTATCACTATAAAGGAGCAAGGAAAACTCAGGAAATAAATATGTATATACTAGAACTGACGACAAGAATCTCAAAGCAATCAAGCGGCTCGGGATGGTTCCCACACAACCGAGGCGTTGGAATAAATGAGTACGATATGAGCCGACTGCCCAAGCGATCAACCAACAAATTATGACGAAAGATTCAATCGGCGAACCACGCCTACAGTCCATGCCGCCCAAACTTCATACAAGGGTACTGATTGCAACCAGTAGACTAACCAGCTTTTACTTCGGCAGGAGCAATCGTCATACTATAAGTCACCTCAGTCGCTCGAATCCAAACGAGTCTACCGGTTGGTTACCGTCTTATACAAATTCAAATTATAATACATATTTAGTATGAAATCAATACGATTAATTAAATTTAGGGTGGTTTCCAAATAGTTCCCTCCTTTCTATAATTGTACACATACACCTCTATAAATGGAAGACAAAATACGAATAAAGGGACCCCACTCCCTGTTTTTCCACCGGGAATTCCTCAATTATTCTATATTTTCTCCCTTCCTCCTCTCGACTCTAACTCTCCAAGCGTGTGGTCACAAATGATAATTTAAGACTCAACAGAGTTGTTTTTAATAATAACAATTTTCAATAATACATAACCAAAAAAGTTTCTTGATAAGAATCAATTAGCTTATATCATTTATCTTCCCCTCGTGACACAGATATATATGAATATACTTTGAAATAAATTTTTACCACTTTGAAGTGCGGCGCATGATGAAAAAGAAAGAGAAAAAATTTTGCTAACTGCTAAGCTATTTTGTCCCAGGAGTAATTTGCGTTTAGCCATCCAAGTAATCGCATCTTGCACTAATCATACCAACTTAACAAAAACGAGACTAAAGTTGCAGCCACACAAAGCTACTTTCAATAATTCAAAATCCACAACGGTAACAGAACTTTAGCGACACTTGGAAAGTAGATATTACGTCAATATAACAATTTGCACTATACATTAATTTCAGTGGTGCCTATAATATAACAAAATTGATGAGGACAATAATGCAAAATTTAGTATCATTATCTCGCATAAAATAACGTCAAATAAAATGAATAATCATAGAGATGCTTACAGATTTCAGCCAGGGATGCCTCCCTCAGGCAGGTCCCAATTATCATCCATGTCATCAATGGCCTTCTTGTTAGGAATATTTTCTTCTTGTGATGCTGAGCTGAATCTTTGGCCCGAATACTTTCTGGGGAATATGATAGATATTGAAGGATCAAGTTATAAGAAATCAAAAGATTGAGGTAAGTAGAGGGATAATTTTTAGACATAATATTGAATTTTCAAAGCAGTTGTGAAAATAATTATTAAAACAAGTCTATTTGTCTCGTATTACGAAGGGTGACCTTAAATATGATGCATAAAAATACTTCATACTTGCAATAAGTTTTATTTAGGTTTTTCTAATTGCATGGCATATCTACCTCCAGACCACGTTAAGAAATTTGAAAACTCATGGTTCTCTAGAATTCCTGAAAACTAGTGCTAACGTTGTCAATTGGGGTTTGAATTCATGTTGTTATTTATATTTGTATTAATCTCAAGTGAAGTTCATAATATTAAAATTATCAAAAGTAAATCTTAAATTAACTCCTATCTTTAGTTGGCCAAATATCAGACCTCCTTTCACCCCGTTTTTTTTTTTTTTTTTTTTTTTTTTTTTTTGCTGGGCCTTTTAATTGCCTCATTGCCAAAATATATATATTAACATCCCTTTGGGAGGCGCAACCTCTTCTAAAAATTTTATAGCAAATATTTATGTTGATAATTGGATCTTATTTAGGGTCCTATTGGTAAAAAGAGAATATAGAAGAAACCACCTGTACTCGACTATCTGTACTCGGGCCTCTACACTCTGCCACATGTAGTCATCCAGAAAAACAACACTCATAAGAGTGATTTCTAAGAGCAACTCATTCATAAAACTCATCCATGATCAAACAGACCGGCTAAACAATGAATATAACAATTGGAAGTACAGAGCATAAGATTGAGAGCGCAGAAAATGGCATTGACGAAAGAAATGACACTAGAGATAATATAATTTATACACCTGTGATAGTAAAGGATAGATCCTCACAATCAAAAATCACAAAAAATTCATATGTAATTATAATTTACACATATTGGGAAATTTACGCTTATATAAGAAAGGGAAGGGGAAGATAATCTAAGAGGAGGCTTTTTCTTCCGCCGTGGGACAACTATTAAATGAGTTAATACAACCCTTTCTTTATTCTCTCTCTCTCCCCCCACTTTCTCTCTCTTTTGTCACTCCTTATGTTCTATTCTTTGTGTGTGGTTCACGGACAAAAAAAGATTAAACACCCTAAAAAAGTATGGTGAATGTAGAATTATGCTATAAACAAGAGAGAAACCACAAATGAGCAAAACAAAGTGAAAGATAAGTAACTAGAAACATGGAGAACTTGTCTGGGAGAATAGCTAAACTCATCCATTCGGCCACCTGTACTAGCCACTCGGTTACTGCACCCGATCACCTACATTTGACCACTTGCACTAATCTAAAAAAATAGCTCACCCAAGAAAGTTCTTTTGGAAATATATTTAGGGAAACATTTTTGTCTGAGAGAAGATGAGTTACGATGGAGTGGAGCTAAACAACAAGAAAACCTCTGACAACAAGAAAAATCCGTCAGAGCCTTCTTTTTTATTTTTTATTTATTTTAGTGCATCTATGTTTTTTGTTAACTCCTTCAATGTTTATATAATGAGTAATGCAAGCATTAATTGTTATATAAAAATAGATCTCCAATAACACTCGGCAAGCATGCCCCTCACAACCAAGCTTCTAAAAGAGAAAGAAAAATAGTCTAAACATTTGAATACTAATTGGCTCAATAACTGAATGTAACGAACGACTTCAGAGAATCAAGACATAATTTCGTCAAATAAAGAATGAAATCAATCAACATAAAGATTGAAGACCACAAAATCTCAGCATAAATAAAGTTGAAAAGTATGACGACTCCTTATAGGAGAGCTACGACCCCCAAATGAAAGATAGTCCAAATTTAACCAAATTGATTGAATTTCTTTATAACTGGGTCTTATTATAAGAAAATAATCAATCTAGTGGCACAAAATGTGGAAACTCATTTTAATGGTAGCACTTGAAAGATTCTCTCTCTATAAGATCATCGTGTCAATTGTAATAAAGATTAGCTAACAATCTATAAGAATAATTCTTGAATATAAGCTGAAATTCCACAGGACGGAATCCTGTAGTTATAGCCAAAGTTTCCCAACAATATTCTATATAGAAAAGATAAGATTCCCTAGTCAAACGAATAGTCAACATATAAAGAAATACACCACGCATTTTACTTGAATAGTTTTGGCCATATTTGAAAAAAAATGTTACTCCTAATGAATTTATTCTTTAGACTAGAGAAGCATACGTTCGTCATACAGAGATGAGCAATGTATCATTTCATGTTTATCAATCTTTTATTCTTTTTACAGTTGTATTTTAAAAATATAAGAGAATCAATGAACTAAATATGTATGACCAAAATCCCCTGAATCAGGAACCTGTATATGGACACCTGCACTTGGCCACCTGCAAGCATAAAAAAAATTGCACTCACAAGAGTGATTTCACAGAATAATCTTCCTAGAATAACTCTTCCAAAGACCTTACCCATGGCCAAACAGACAGACCAAACATCAGATGTGACAGCCAAAAGTACATAGCAGAAGACTGAGAACAACAAAAGATAGTATTAACAGAAGAAAAGCCACAAGAGAAAATATGATATATATACTTGAGGCAATAAGGGACAAATCCATGCAGTCAGAAATCCCAAAAAAACCTATATATAATTATAGCTTACGCATTATAGTGAGAAATTACCCTTATATAAGAAGGGAAAGATAATGTAAGAGGAGGTAAGGGACAAATCCATGCAGTCAGAAATCCCAAAAAACCCTATATATAATTATAGCTTACACATTATAGTGAGAAATTACCCTTAGATAAGAAGGGAAAGATAATGTAAGAGGAGGTCTCTTCCTCTCCCGTGAAACAGTTATTAGATGAGTTAATCTAATCATTTTCTTACTCTCTCTTTCTACCCTTTTCTCCTACTTTTCTTTCTCCTTACACTTTGTTCCTTTAGTGTGATTCATAAACAAAAAATAATTCAACAATATCATATTGACTATTGTTTCGAAAAATTAGTGGCTTGCTAAAAAATTTGGGAAAATATTGAAAAATAATTGTTTTCTACCAAATGATGACAAATGAGTCATTTGAAGGCTGATCAGATGGAGTAAGTGTCACAAAGCTAGAATTTTGTTTTCCTTTTTTCTTCTTTTTTTTACTTATAAAAAATGAAAAGGTAAACATCAAAAGTTTAAAAGCCTGTGATTAAGGAGAAACACTTTAGCTTAAGTTAAGTTTGTTTTATCACCTCCTTTCTAAATTTGTCATACTATTAAGTCGAATGATTCTCAATAATATTAAGCTAATTTGACATGCCAAGTGTAAAGAGAAATCAAATTAGAGGCGTGTTCAAAATAAGCCAAGTTGAGTAATTTCAATATACACCTAGTGTTGACTTTATAATAAGCGAAGCAAAAATGATCCTATACTCAGTCAAGTATAAAATATTTAATTTGACACCGTTGAACATGCAATGTACTTGAAAGCTTGCCAAATGAAAATATATTCAAAAATCTGATAAATCCCCTAGAACCTCTTATCTTTATCCCTCTAACTATTTGAGCAAATGCAAATTTCCAATGTTTAGGTGCTCAAATACTAAAAAAAAATCTCATTCAATTGTTACTTGGTCTTCTCTCATGCGCTTCTTGTCATGAGTCGTCGGCTTGGAAAGGTCTTGCCTTTCATCATAACTAATTCTTCATAAAGGTAGCCAGCTAAGCTTACATGGTAGAATAAACCCACAAGCTACTCAATGTGAAACTTGATCACAAATAGAAGAGCTACTCAAAGTAAAACTTGATCACAAATGGAAGAGTCGGATAAAGGGTTAAAAATTTTTCAAATGCATGAAAGGAATCAAGACTCGATAATTAAGGTATATTGAGTGAGTAAAAAAGATTTGTAAGAGAAATTTCATATTTAAATATGCGAAACAAAAAATAATAAATACACTATTTTTAGAGAAAATTTTTATCATGTAAAAAGATTATATACACCTTTTCCTTTGGTAAAGACTCGAGGTGATTTTGCTAAACATAGCTTGTTTGTTTATGTGGGACCCTTGCTCTTTCATAAAGATTATTCTCCCTACATCAAGACTTGTACCTGAGCTAAGATCACCAATATCCCTAAACTTTAAGTTAGTCGATCCATTTTACAAATGCTTGAGTGCTCTTCTTTTAGTTTTCAATCTTTTTATTATTATTATCAATGTTTGCTCGAGCCTAAGGTTGACCTGCCCCAAACTTGTGCAAGTAAGCCTATATCAAATTTCTACTCTGCATTTGTTATGCTCTTTTGATGGATTCTATTGGACTCGCCAAAAAGGAGCAAGTTCCTCGAGCGTGATTTCAATAACAAGGCTACTTTCTTGAATATGGATAAGAAGAGACGATTTTCCCCAATTTTGAGGATCGGACTTTGCCATTCCCTTGCATCGAACATTTGCCAGATTTGTCGAATTCTTTTAACTTGTCATTAATGAAATAGTACCTCATTTATTTTTTTATAAAAATGTATTACAAAATAAAATTAAAAGAAAAAGAATAGAGTATGATGATTCTCCTTTTCCATGAATAGAAAATATTCAAGTCATTTTTATTCTAAATCCTCGATACTTTCCTTCTCGTGTCTATTTGTAGCTAATAAAACCTGGAGCAGACTTGTGACTTAGAGATATAAGGTCCTTGACATGTTAAGCCTAAATTATTAGGGACTAGTTGTCAAACTGTCACATCTATCTTTCTCAACGCTAGATCTTCAAGGAGGAAGACCTTCTCCTAGACACTTTGTGTTTTAAAATATTGCTATTTCTTGATTTCCTTGTCTAGTTGATTCTTGGGCTTGAAGCTTCTCCAGTAAATATAAAGCCAATAAAATGGATGAAGACATTTCAACCCATCTTTCTTGACATTTTTGAAATGATGTTAAATATAAATTTGTCTATGGCAATACTTTACCAGAGCCGCAAGATCTCGACAGAACCCTAAGCAAAGAGAGAAGGATAAATAAAAAAGGGTAGAGAAAGAGAGACTATAAGATACTACATATTAAGAGATGGATTTTATTTCTTTACACCAGAAAATTCAAAGTACTATATTTGTCATCCCCTAATGTGTCCCTTTAACCATGTATTTAAAAAAAAGTTTGGCACTACATAAGATACTACATATTAATATAATAGATATATGATATATTTATTATAAGCATATGAGCAAGGTGAGCAAATTTCTAATAAATATATGTGACTTGATTTACTATGTTTTTAACGGAAATTGTGACTGAAGTAAAGAAACCATTACCTTCAAAAAAGTTAGTTTTTTTAACTCCCCACTCCACTGCCCCTCACAAATTAGTACTTTTCAGGCGAGCAAACGGCCTCTAAACTGAACGGGTGCTTTTCAAACCTAAGCCTCCAAATTGGGTGAATTCCCTCGTAACTTGAGCCCTCTGAATATAGTAAGTGCATTATGAACTTGAGCCCTCTAAATAGAACAAGTACCCTCTTAGCTTTAGCTCTATGAATTCGGCGAGTGCCTTGAAGAGCCTCATACTCTAGTTCCTAATGAATTCATTTGGTTAGTTCGCCTTTACCCTCAAAATACATATTTGGGCATACCAGATCATTATCTTCAATTTGTTATCCTCCAATACTTTGAGACCACATGTCTGGAAAGAGGAGGATTCACTCTAGCTTATCAAGGTTGCATGTGTATCACTTGCAAATAAATCTTTTGAAGTTTGCTCAAGACTGACGATCATAGCATCATAACAACCCCTTTCCATCGTTACATCATATCCAAACATTCAGCTCCAATCATTCAACTATCCTAAGAGAATATGATGAATGAACTTGACTATTGAGCCATTTATATGATACCACAAATCTTCAAAATAAATACGTGAGTAGCATATTCAGCCCATCTTTTCAAGACATCATAATTAGCATGAGAAAAGGCCGACATGTCAACCTTAGATTAAGTAGACTGTAGTTGCCTATGAGTCCACTACTTCGTATGCAGCGCGCGTCGACCCAATAGTTTGTTGCTTTTGCTCTAACCACAAGATCTTAGGTTCAAGATCTAATGTATTCACTCAAAGTCCCCTAAATAAAATATATCAACCACTTGATCCTTTTGGGTAGTACCCACCAATAGTTGGCTACCTTTATTGAGTATGCCAAAAGTTTGCCTAGGAAGAATGTTCAAACTCATCATGACTAAGAAGACTCCTTGTTCCTGCAGCTCCAAGGATTTCTATAAGAGCTCCAATGACGACTCAGTTAGGGTTTTTGATGCCATAGAAACCCTTATCAACTCTAATTTGGTGTTGTCTAACAATATATGAGATTTAAGTTATTAATATTTAGTAAATCTCGTAAATCCAAATTTACTAAACTTTGAATGGGTTAAATCTGAAAAACTGTCTGACAACAAATTTACTAAATCTTATCACCATTTTCAATCCTAGCCCGTGGAGTTAAATCCACCGGTTCCTGGGATTTACAGTTGAAATCCCTGGAATTTGAATTTACGTCATCAGGAATTTATTTTGTCCAGAATAACTGTCTGGCAGAATTCCACTTAAATCCTGTATAAATCTGCCTTTAAATTTGTTGCTAGACAGCGAGTACAGAAACATCAAGAGCCAGAGTGCTTCAAGTGTAAGCTAACCTACATTAAAGTGTTGTCTGACAACAAATGAGATTTAAATTACTAGGATTTAGTAAATTCTGTAAATCCGGATTAAGTAAATCCTGAATGGGTTAAATCTCAAAAGCTGTTTGGCAACAAATTTAATAAATCCTGTAAATCCAGTAAAACTATCTATCAATTTATGCTCTATTCGATTCTTCACGCCTTAAATATGCAGCTCGGAAACTTAAATCCACCGATTTGCAGAATTTACTAAATCCAGGATTTACAAACGAAATCCGTGAAATCCGGATTTATTGCATCCCTGTATTTATTTTGTCCAAAATGAACGTGTGGCAAGATTTGTCTAACAACCCGCATAAATCCTTGCTTAAATGCGTTGCCAGAATCACTCAACAGTTTCCGACCAAAACTACTCTCCAAACACCTTACTCTATCAGCAAGCAAGACACATGGTATGAAATGGGAGAGAAGAGTTTCGGCGACTCACCTCCTCCGATTTCGGCGCCCAGCTTCCCGCGCCTTCCTTTTCTTCTCCTCCTGAGCATTCTCAAAGAACCTTCTCCGCTTGCATTCGGGTATGATGCCAGCTTTACTCACTTCCCGCCTAAATCGCCGTAGCAGCGCCTCCTCTGGCTCGTTCTCCTCAACAAAAATCTGGACGTTGTAGCCCGAGTCAAAGAACAAAACGTTTGCGTAGCTTAGAGCTGGGTTCATCACTTCCGCTAAGGGATCGATAGGGCCGCCGGCTGCCGATCGCAGGGATCCCGGAGGAGATGGGGCCCCCCGCCTGCCGATCGCAGGGATCCCGGAGTAGATGCTCCGGTGGAGTGAGTGGTAAAGTTGCGGCGGGATAGGACTGAGGGGTTGAAGGAACGAGCAGAATGTGAAGAGGGGAAGGTAGGATGCGTTGTGAAGGGTGCTCGAAGTAGATTACATGGAACCGCCATTGGAGGTAGACGGAGGTGGAGAAGGGGGAGGACAAGGAGAAACTTATCCCTTCCAGAAAATTGCTTGGAATTACAAAAGGGTATGGGAGTGCCGCACCCACCTGCTGAAATTATAAAATTTGACTTCAATATTAATGCAGAAAATCTTACCTTGTGATTTTTATTGTTGGCACTCAAATCCTTCATATCTACACATCTCACATCTAAAATTTAATATTTACAAAAAATAATCACAAATATATATATTTAACTGCTAAAAAAATAATAATTTGTTAAGTGATGAGAAACTGCCAAGAAATCTTCTTAATTCTCCAATTCAACTACTCTCGACTTCGCTAGATAGGTAGTGATCATTGCAAACCCTTCATGCCCTATCCCAAAATCATCTCTCTTGTTCAAGTCAAGAAGAAGGGATGGGTTTGCTCCTCATTCGTGACTGCTGCAGGCGGTCACTGGGTTTTGGGTAGAGGTGTGAGTCGTGGCTCGGAATCGGATCTCTGTCCAACTAAATCTTAATCTAATTCGTGTGGATCAATCTGATTTTCGAGTCGCCTTGAATTATAAACAAACCAACTTGAATGCTACTTTTGGCTTTTGAGCTAGATCGGCATGGCTCGAACTCGTCTCGGCCCGCCCAGCCACCCCACTTGCAAAAAATACATTTTTTTTTGTGAGCAAAGTGGATTTGAACCGTTCTGATCAGAGCTGAGGACATATCGATATAAATTTGACGGAAAGTTTTTTAGGATGTCAGTTACTTCAGTATACCTAAGGTGCTGAAAAGAAAACAAAGTCTGAGATGTGCTCTAGGAGTTAAATTCCAGAGATTGTGGTAGTCGCTCCGGAGGAAACACTTCTGCTTACTACGTACAATGGCAACGATGCTTCCGATCAACACTCTTAAAGAACATGGAGGATTTCTCAAGGAAGTGCGAGCAATGTCAAAAATATGCACCTATATATCATTAATCGAATTGAAAGCTGCATTGGTTAGCTCTTGGTTGTTCTTCATGTGGGGACTCGACACTCTCGGGCCTTTTCCTTCATCGAAAGGCCAGAGAAAGTTCCTCTTGGTGGCAATTGATTATTTTTCAAAATGAATCAAACTCGTTCAAATCAACTCCGAAGCGGTCCGAAATTTCATATGTTCCAATTTAATCAACATGTATGAGCTTTCGCTCGGCATCATCACAGACAATGGGAATCAGTATGCGGATCAACGAGCAAAAGACTTCTACGCAAAACAAGGGATTAATCTGAAGTTTACCTCGGTCCATCACCGTAGAACGAACGCTCAGGCTAAGGCAGCTAACAAACTCATCATAAACCTATTAAGGAAAAAGGTCAAAAGAGCTAATGGGAGCTACGTGGGTCTCTACCCTCGGTGCTCTAGGCGATTTGAATGATGTCTGCTACGACGACCAGAAAAACTTCGTTCATGCTAACTCATGGAATGGAGGTCATGTTACCGGTCTAATATGATCATCACGACCAAATGGTTGTTAGAGCCTCCTCGTTTGTTGGAGATGAACTAGCCGAGTGGCAACTTGCTAACATCAAAGGGGCGATGCCAGCTGTCAACCTTGTAGAAGAAGCCAGAGCCATATCAACGCTCCAACAAGAGAAGATTAAGAGGTGAACCACCCACTATTTCGACAGATATGTTCGGGAGAGGGCTTTCGTTCCGGAAGATCTAGTCATAAGAAGGTCGATTCAACAGCTCACGAGCAGGCAGTTTGCAAGTTGGTCTAAACTTAGATCAGGCATTATATAGTCTACTAACGCTTATCACCTGAGGCATATCAACTAAAGACTTGTTGGGAAGGAACTCACACGTACATGGAGCAGAGACAACTTGAAGAAGTTTTATTCCTTAGAAAAACTCATTTTTTACAAAATTTGTTATTTGTATATCCGAATAGAAGTGTCATTACTTGCTGTAATTTTGATCAATGCAATAAAAAACAAACTAATCCTTATCTCAATGTCTCAACTCCCTAAGATAATTAGTGAAATTGGTCCGATCGAACTCCACTGAATGATTAGTCATATCAATCACACTCTAGGCTGAACCAAGCAAAGGTTAGAGGAGAGGCGCCGCCAACCGGTCAACCCCAAACATAACTACAGTACAACATAAATAAAAAACTATAAATAAGAAAGTGCAAGGAAAACAAAACATAACCAAGATAGAAAAGGTAATTTTATTATGAATAGAAGATACAAGACACTTCCAACCGACAAACAAATCAATACATACTTTACAACTCTTTAGACCAAAACCAAGCCTCAGAAGGGACGGTCGGTCCATAGTATAAGTAACCACTGACGCAGCTAAGGAGAAAAATCCTTATCATTTGGAAGACAGGCACAAACCTCTACCTAGAATGTCATCGCGACTGAGAGTTGGGTTGAATCTGATTAGCCCTCTCCACACCTTAGACTTCTCCTTTGTACAAAATGTCACCCAAAGATATGAAAGATATGAAATAGAGTTAAATTATCTAACATTTTGGATGCAAAGAAAGCCCTCCCCTTAAGCACTCGAGGATTCTAATTCCTTTAGACCCCCTCAGTTCGAAGGGGAAGGGGGGGTGGAGGGTGGAGAAACACTATCTGGGGTAATTGCCTCCCTCCAAAGATATCTAGCCAACGTCCCTTCGGATTGGGCTTAATATTTCCTTCATGCCCTAAAGCATATGCTCAAAAAGCATAATGTTGTTGTGATAAAAAACAATCTTTGCCCACACTCCCACAAAGTTTTGACTATCTAACGTGATTGCAGACAGCCAAAATAAGTGGGAGCAAAACTCGTTGTGACTGAAGGTGTCATGTTTTTCTCTTGAAACTCCGAGAAAGGAAGGGCCAAGAGACATAAAGAGCCCCCCCCCTCCCGGTCAGCAACAACGACCGAACATGCACATTGTTCTCCTAAGGCGGTGAGCTTAACACCCATATAGAAGTCCACCCTGTTCGTTTGCGGGAAGAGTCTCTGTTTGTACATATAACTCGACTTAGGCGAGTTTCGATGCCCGACTCGCAGAAAATCCTTCCCTTTAATGCAAGAATCACAAAAAACAAGTTAAAATGGGGGCTCTAGCCTCAAGATAGTGAGAACTTGCATCAATGGGAAATTTTCTCCACTATCGATTGTGTACAGAGCTGTCTCACCGCTCTCCACCCTCGCTAGTCCGACAAACATGTTGAAAAGGCAAGGAAACCGTGAACCTCCCTAACGGGAGACAAAAGGATAAGGACCCGCATGATTGGCAAAAACAGGGTAAGTCCCTGGGAGGTCTAGAAAAACCACTAAAAGACCCAACGATTATAGGGAAATTGATCGACAGTAGCATAATCGTTCGGGAAACTTCGATATCTTCCAGCTACGAGTTGACAAGGAGTTTGAACAGTAGATTGCCTAGGGATGATTGTCTCCTCGCTAGTGATAAGATCAACAAAATGGGAGCAAAAGTCATCCTGAAAAAATCTTGTCATGACCCTCTCAGGTAATGACAAGATCTGTCCCGGGAAAAAAATCAATCGAGACTGATGTTCGCTCAAAAAACAACCCAGTGTAAGTGAATGAAAGAAATAAGAGTCAACCGACCGAGGCACTATGATTAAATTGATTTCCCTGAACCCACGAACTGATTCGATAGCAAGTCTCTCTGAAGGCCAATGCCCCGAATAAACCAAAAAATTTTGCAACAGACCCAAGTGGCGAGAGTGATCATGAAAAGGCAAAAGATAAAATGTAAGGAATTACAAGTTTTTTCATGTAACGCTAACAAGCCTTCAGGCTAAATAGAAAAGAAGAGGAAAAATATACTCCCTTGTTTGCAGGGCCTTTAGCGGGTAGCCAATCACTCATCACCAAAGTCGTCCTCTCCTTTGGAGGCTCCATCCAATTTGGCGGGGATCAAGGTAGAGAACTCATCTGGGTTAGAGTACTCGGGTCAATGAAGCCATGATGGATGTATTGTTGGGTAGCAAAGTCCACACCGCGCCTAAGCTCGTCTGCAAAACCATCCTCATACTCATCCCTAGTAATTGAAGAGGCAACCTTCTTCTCCAAGGCTGCTATGGTGCCTAGGTATTCCTGGTCGACCCTCTCAAATTCGTCAAACTTGACATGTATGACGTCCTTATCGCCTCAAAGCCTCAACATCATCATATGAGTTGACTATATCGACCAAATTTGGCTCAGCCCGTGCCCGTTTTACTTTTGTCACCTTTTTTCTCCATTTTGTGGAGGAAGAGATCTAAAACCTTGTCTTTGCCAACCTCTGAGGATACACATTGATCTGGTTCGAACCGCAGACATAATGCTCCTTAGCTGTAAAAAAGGGAAACTGACAACAAATGATATATGACTCAATTCACATACATTTATATGGCACACGGGGAACAAAATCCCAAGAGAAGATAAATGTTCCATCAACTCACGATTTTTAATGCCAACAATTAATTAATAAATTTCTCTGTCCTTATTGTAGCAGTGAAATCAAAGGGCGGGAAATTTCAGGGAACTAATATGTATACACCAGAAATACCGACACAAATCTCAAAAGAAACAACATACTGAGATAAAAGAGCTTTCATTCGAGGTAAGCAACCAACTGACAATTCAATGTCGAGCAATGGAAACTGCATCTCCAAGCTCGGGGTAGGTCCAATCTCTCTAGATGGTTCACTGCAGCGGCGAGATCCCCCTAGAGTGAGACATAGATCATCCCGACAGCGAGTTTCCTCAAATACCTCACATAGACAACGACAATATACACCCGAGACCTTGCGAGATAGGGATATTTGGTCGAAACGAAGAACCTACCAGACATGCGAGACACATGACCTGTAAGATTTGAGCTGAACGGCAAATGAGCCAAGACTCACCCAATTGCAGCTGGCCGATTGACATGGGGCGAGCAAGATCATCATACGACCGAGCACCTCGACCAACTAAAAGACATTGGAAGACACAATCACCGCCCGGCTGGTTTTCTTAATCAGCCGAGCTCAGAAAAATAGACCCATCGGTTGGCACTATGTTATAATTGAAATTGTAATAAAAAATGATATAAATACTTATAAGAGGACGAATCATAGCATTATGTAAAATGCGAGTAAATGCAACCACGGCCCTTTCGACGTTCTTGAGACCCATCGCACTCTTCTCCGCCACCACCGCCATCAGCGTCCTTTCGTTCTCCCTCCTCCAGCGAAGGGGCTTACTATTTCCGGCGAACACAGAACCACCTATGGCCGGAAGCTTAATCATCTGGCTCCACGGCCTCGGTGACTCCGGTCCGGCCAATGAGCCCATCCGCACCTTCTTCACATCCTCAGAGTTCAGCAACACTAAGTGGTCCTTTCCGTCTGCGTCTCCTTCCCCCGTCTCATGCAACTGTGAGTTTTCTTTCGTCAGCGGTGGTTCTGTTGGATTGAGGGCCTCTTTCCGAGATTTACGATTTTGGTATCGTTTATTTTTTGGTGATTGAAATGGAATACAGTAAATCCAAAATTACTTAAACCCACTGTATCCAAGTCTCAATTTATCTATCAATAATGTTGACTGACTTTGCTGACATCACACATATTAAGATTACAAGCAATATTCTAAATTTTTGTTTAACTAATTTGATATCATTTTATCATCCAAATATTGTCTTAATTCCTCTAAATTTTGAATTATCAGTAGATGACACATCCAAATATTGTCCCTAAGTCCCAGATACAAAAAGTGAAAGGTTGTGTTAGATAGTATTTTTTTTTATTGAAAAAATCATGACATGAATTATTTAAATTATATGAAAGTACTGCTTAGACTTAAAAGGAAAATTTTATATGATGGTAGTTAAACCTGCATTGCTTTATGACGCACAATGTTGGTCTATAAAGAGAAGCATAAAACTAAGTTAAGTGTTGCTGAGATGAGAATGCTTAGGGAATGCTTAGTGGATGAGTGGCTTGACACTCAGAGACAAAATGTGAAATGAATGTATACATGATATTAAACTTTTAGTTTAAGTTACTGTAATAGAGAAAATGGTTGAATTGGGGGTGCAATTGGCATATAAGAATTTCATTCGAAATCATTCTAACTCAATCTCACATAATATTTAAGTATGAATAACACATAGATACAACCCTATTTTAGATGTAAAAGAAAAGTTATTCTAATTAGTAGTGAGTGATCAAACTATAAGAAAAATAATGATAATTTCACTTAACTAGCACAAATTCTTAAATAATATGCATCCGCTCATGTGAACTCAAATAAGTGTTTTATATTCACATAGTACACGGATAAAGATAAGTTATTTGTGTGGTATGGTGATTAAGGAGCACAACAATAAAGATCTACTCAACCAAACATGCTATATTCGTTCAAGTGTATTTATTGAAATAGTCCTGAATCCATGGTCAACAACTTTCCACCTATAATAACCTTGCAATGTGTCGATAGTATCTTTCCATCTACAATAATCCAATAATTTATCCGCGACAACTTTTCATCTATAACTCTAAAAATTTGTGGATAACATTTTAGTTTTACAGTTTAGCTAATTCTTGATTTCTTTTTTAAAGTCTGATTTTCACTATTTTCAGTTTTCTAAATAGTTTTTTTTCTATCTTTTTATGTATAAATTCTCATCTTATTATTTTAACCCAAAATGAATAAAATTTAAATCAAAATCCTAAAAACTCACAATGTAAAAAGAATGTATGAATCGTTTTTAGGAGTTTAAGAATTATTTTATCATCTACCATCATCCCTCACTGGGACCACAAACTCTCTCCCTTCCTTAAAAATATATCCAACTTATTGAAGTTCTAATAGAATCACAAATTCCCTCATCACCTTTTCAATGCACCATACATAGATAGTGAGTTTTTTTGTCTATACTTTAAGGGAAAAAAAGTTGCAATCAACATATCTCTAGTGCACCCAAGACGAAATGTGGTTCAAGGAATAACGAAGCACAAATTGGTAAGAATAAATTCATAGATGATGATATTGATCTTATTGTTCTATTATCTTAAGAAACCTAGGTCATGCATCTAATATTCAATTTATGATTTAATAAATATAAAGGGGTTTCATATGGATTACCTTTTTTTGTCACTTCTCTTGATAAAATTTAACTTCCAAACAATTTTGATGAAACTCTCAAAATTTTCGAGTAGAAGTTGTAATTGAAGAAATCTAAGTTTACTTTGGAAGTTTAAGATTTTTATGTAATTGAATCTTAGCTATCAAATCTAAAATAGATGAGTATGGACAAATTTAAAATTATTGCAAAAAGTTAAACCCAATCATATGGTATTGCTTATATAAAAAATTTCTCTCCCTCGTCGACTCAACAAAATTTTGACTTTTTTGCTCTTTTCCAAAAAATGTAAACTAGAATCTTCATTAACTTGATTTTAAGAAATCTTTTCTTAATAAGGAGCCAAGGAGAGTATACATGGAGATCTAATCTGGATTAAAAAATCAGAGAACTGTCATTAAGGTATGTAGGCTTAGAAAAGCTCTAGATGTCCTCAAATAATCCTCTTGTATTTGGTTTGATAGATTCTTTAAATATGTTGAAAAGTGTGGATCTACTCAATGTCAAACGAATCATATATTTTTTATCATACAGTCACCTAAATAAAAAAGGTTGTTCTAATCATATATGTAGATAGTATTATATTGTCAATTAACTTTAATATCTAACTAGATTAAAATAGTTTTTGACACGAGAATTTAAGGTAAAATATTTGAAAATTTCAAATACTTTTGTTATTTGACAATGGCATGATAAAAAACATTATATTATTATTTTCCAAAGGATTTAAATTTTTTTATCTATTTCAAAATGGAAATTAGCCCACAAAAACTCTAATGAAACTAATAGAGAAAATTGGGATCACCTTTAATACCACCCATGTTGATAAAGATAGGTATCAATTTTTTTTGTGGAAAAAATCTTACTGCTCTCTCTCTCCCTCATCTTGATATTGTTGAGCTCTCTGTTAATATTGTAAGAAAATATACGAACAATCATACTGAAGATCATATTGAAGTTGTCAACTATGTTCTATGGTTGCTCGAAGTCATACTAAAAAATGTGTATTGTATAAAAAGTCATCCAACAGGGGAAACAAAATTTCGACAGATACTGATTTAATTGTAGATGCATCAAACCAAAGATTTCTTTTGTTATTGTGCTTATGCATGTGGAAATTTAATAATATTGAAGAAAAAGGTCTTAAAAACTAGTTTAAAGAGAAATATAGGGCAATTTTACTTAATATTTGTGAAAGAATGTGATTGAAATGATTATTAGAAGGGCTAAGCTATCAATTAAATTTTTTTAGAGTATACCATAACAATTAAATTGCCATAAATATTATTAATAACATATCCACGATGACAGGACTACATACATTAAGATTAACAGACATTTCATCTTTGAAAAAAGTGAAAATATACTAGCCCCATTACACTATATTCCAACAAGCTTTTAAATTATAGATATACTGATCAAATTTTAAGCCAGAATGAATTTTGATAAACTAATCAATTAGTTGGACATAATCAATATGCAACCTAATTTGAGTTGGAGTGTTGAAATAGTTATGAATCCATGGCTAGAATCTTTCAATTCACAACAACTTAGTATTCTGTGTACAACAACTTTTCATCTATAATAATCCCGCAATGCATAAAAATTAAAATTTCATCTATAATAATCTAATAGTCATGGATGGTAGTATTACATTTTTATTTTGCAATTAATTCTAGATTTCAAAATTAAAGATTGATTTTTAGATTTATTTATTTTCTTAATTTTTATGTATGATTTCTCATTTTATTTTTCAACGTAGAGAAAGGGAATAAAATTTATCATATAATCTCCTATATTCTAATCTCATCTCCTCATTCTACTTACATTAAGACAATTCTAACAATGAACATTTACACAGTTAAAGCATAATATAATGATATGCTTAACTAACACAGCAATATAAGCATTTCAAGTTTATCTGCAAATAAATAAATCTCAACTTAAGAGTAAGGAGAGATTATTACGTGGTTCAACACTGCATCGGCCTATATCCCTGCTTAAACACATAGTTGCTTAGGATTCCATGAGATTCCTCCTTATAGCGGAGAAACTATCTCCTCATACGAGTTGCCGATATATTTCGTCTTGATTAAACAAAAGTATCAACTAGCCTATATTTATAGACTTGGCGAACCTAATACAAGATTGTAGATCAAATGTATTTCTCCAACATCTATAAATATAATGCACCAATCTGTCCAAATAAGTGAAAATAATCGTACAAAAATCTAAGAGATCATGGGAGAGATCACTCGTAAACTTAAAATGAGGTTTCTTGAAGAACCTATGAGTCCTTCTCTAAAATAGCTGTTGTTTTTGGCTGAAATTGCTTGTATTTCATTATTCAAATGGCGGTTTAGAGATAAATTAAGTTGGCTCTGACTATAATAATTCACGAGTCATTTAAAAATTAGCTTTCTGTGCATACTATTGATAAGATGATTCAAATGGTTTATATAACTTTTCAAACCTAATTGCTAGATCTCACATAACGTAAAAATTGTGCCCAATTCTCTTCTAATTCGGGCCATAAGAGTGGCATTAAATGATATAAAAAAAACTAAGCTTTTTTCAATAGAAAGTTAGATTGTTACTATGGAACTATAAAAAAATTAAATGAAAGTTGATGCTTTTAGACCTATTTAGAATACTTTTAAGTTTAACTAAAACATGAATATAGCAATTTCAACTTTTACCTGGTCATATTAAAAATGGCTTCAAAAATTTAAATATACTTCAAAAAGTTATGAAATTTGCAACTCAAAGCTATTATTATAAATTACACATACTACAAAATTTTTCTTTCAAAATAATATTTTATCATTGATTAGAAAAGAAATCCAAATATTATAAGATATATGGTCATAAAATTACAACACCTTAAAATCATTGGCTATAGTTAGCTATAATAAACATGTTCCAAGAGATCCTTATTGAAAATATATTTAATTGTAATTAGATTAATTAAGCCTTAATTATAAGCATCGTTGAGAATTTAGGTTAATCTAATTTTTCAGAATTTACAATTTAGTTTCCTAAACAAACTCATTGAGCAACCAACCTCGAATTGAATTTTGCTTCATTGGGTCATGCTAAATTCTTCACTTGAAACTTGTGTTCTAGTTGCTACGCTTTCAATTTTGCTTGGTACACTGTCATCTTCGTCGTTGTTGCTCCTTACATTAATCAACCTTTTACCCTCTTAACAAACTATTTGATGGCATAATGTAATTTTATTTTTGGTTATCAAATCACTAATGAGTTCATTAAAAATAATATCATACCACTTTGATTTTAGAGGTCAACAATCTTTTCTTATTTGATGATGGTAAATTCATGTTGGTATAATGAGATAAAAGATGATAAATAAAACTAGCTCCCCTCACTAGATGCTTTTAATAAATATTATTACTTCTAAGAGCATGCATCTAACAACATCTCATGTGATTTTCACCAGCAACACAATAGTTTTGTCTTTCACGTCATCGAAGTATTAACAATTTGAAAAATAAAAAATATTAACTTCTATATTGATATTATATTAGGTATTAAAGAGGTCATCGATATTTAGGTTGGTTGTGAAACAAATGAGAATGTTAATATGGGTAAGCGATGAAACTATGAAGGATAGATTAAAAATGTGTTTTTTTGAGATAGTAGAGTGACACTTACTAAAGATAATTATATTGAAAATATGATTAGGTATATATATATATATATATATAACAAATGAGAATGTTAATATGGGTAAGCGTCTCTCTAACTTTGATTATTTTCTCTCACCCAATATATATATATATATATATATATATATATATATAATATGTTAATTAAATTAGTGTGAAAGGAATAGGAAAAAAATGATATCCAAAACACTTTTTAGTAGGTGTGTAAAATGTCTCTAAAAATAAAATTAACAAAAAAGGTAGCCATTATTAGGAATGAATGGAGGATGATTCATAAAGCCATTTCATATACTTGAGATATGACTAAGATGATGATGATGAGGAATTTGTCTTTTCCACTTCATCTTGTATCTCATGAAGTGGGCAAGGATGCATATGCAACAACAAGTTTTTGTCCCACTTAGTGGAGCTGGCTACGTGAATCTTTTTTTCCAATGTGTCTTATTGAGTGTCATATTTCCATTAAATTCTAATAGATTAAGTTCTTTTTTTATACAATATGCCCAATTTTTTATGTCTACCTCGACCCTTCTCAGCATAAGTTAAATATAAAACATTTACTCTCTTAATAGGGTCATCAAATGACCAACATTTAACGTGACCCAACCATCTAAGGTGACTCTTTCTAATCTTATATGCCACTAGAGCAACTCCAACCCTTTCAAAGATATATTCGCTTTGCATTTTGTCTCTAAGTGTAAAACCACTCATCCACTCGAGCATTCTTATCTCAACAACCCTTAATTTTAAGTCTCTTTTGCAGGCCAACATTCTGATACGATCTGATTTCAAAATGATCTCGTTTTTCCAAATAAATTAGGGCAAACAAATTTTTTATTTCAAAAAATTAAATACTTAATGAGAATACAAAGATAAGCACCTACGATTCGAGTGGTAGGTGGTCTCTCCCTCTCCCAATTCCTACAATTCGAGAGGTAGGAAATCTCCCCCAAAACCAAAACCTCAGACTCACAATCCAATCTTCTGCATGAACCTAACCCTAGACATAACAAACATATTTATACCAAACAATAATAATAATAATAAATGACTAAATTGCTCTTGGGCATACAAAAACAAAATTGCCCTCAAGCCAGACACCCTCGTAATGCATTCTACGCCAAAAAACATTTCAGTTCTCACCACCATCTTTTTAGTAGTACTTTTCTATCACACAATGAGCCCGATGCATTCCTCCACTTCAACCATCCAACTTAAATTCTACTAATAGCATCCCCATCTATATAACCATCACTTTAAATAATAATCCCAAGATATCTAAAGCGTTTACTCCTTTTAATGACTTGATCACCCATTGTTACAACCCATGCCCTAGATCTATTATCACTAAAATTACTTTCCATGTACCCAGTTTTAGATCCACTCAAACGAAAGCATTTAGACTCTAATGTTGACGTCTATAATTTAAGTTTTTCTTGAGCTGTCTCTCTAGTCTTATCCACAAAAAGAATATCATCAGCAAAAAACATACATCAAAGTACATCATCTTATAAATGTCCAGTAAGAATATTGATGAATAAAACAAAAATATTGGGCTTAAAGCCGATTTCTAATGTAATACAATTGAAGTAGAAATATATTTGGTCAATCCTCCTTGTGTTCGAACACAAGTAACAACTCTAGTTTACATATCTATAATAACTTGAATATCAACAATATCAACACCTTTCTTTTCTAGAACTCTCCAGAGTACTTCTATTGGAATTTTATCTTAAGTTTTTTTTAATCAACAAAAATCATATGTAGATATTCCTTACTTTCTCTATATTTTTCCATCAAACCTCTCAATAAATGTATAGCCTCCATAATAGACTTGCCTGGTAATGATGCATATGAGAAAGCAAAAAATATAAAATTAATTAAAAAACATGCATGAACGCAGTGGATCAATTAACATTAAGATTTATTCTAAATTAAATAGCATATGATTTGCAAATGGGCATAAGTTCATTTAAAAATCTTTACAGTTGCACTAATATTATGAAATTATTAATTTTAAATTATGTGGGGAGAAGTGATGGTAGGGGAATTGGGGGTGTAGTTTATTTTTCATGACTATAATCTTACAAGAGTTTCAATTATGGTTGGGTCTGCGTCATATTTGAAATTCGGTCATGAAATTTTAACATAACCAGATCTGTGTTGTTTCTATTGAAGGTATAATAAGTAATAGTCAGAACATGCATGTACTATTGGATTTATATTATTCTTGCAGATAATATAACTTATAAACCACTACTGATACTATATAATCAAAACTCTAGCTGTTTCATCTTCTTCTTAGTACTCTAATCGATAAATCTTATATTTTCTTGTGGCGTTTGCAGCAAATCACTCAATTCCTAAAGTTTACTTTTTACATATATATACTACCCAAATCTTTCACATGGCATAAAAAATACAAGTATTTTAACTTTAACATTTGAAATACACCTTTTCATGCATAGGTAAGATGTCATATATGAAAAGATTAAAGTTTATGTGTCAGATATGTAAATACATAGGAATTGAGTGGTATGTATGTAAATCGTCCTATTTTCTTTCAAATACCTACAGAGTAGCTCCACCTTGACGCTTTTGCTACCAAAATTGATGAGCAAGCATCAATTTATCCGTGAATTTTTTAATAAAGAATTGTTCAATTTTTTCAAAATCACTTCGCATCTTAATGATCTGCTTTCCTATTCTTTTCTTTCACTTTATCAGAGCTTTCTTATCTTACAGATGGTGCTGTCATGCCTTCATGGTTTGATATTCATGAGATTCCTATTGGCATTGTAAGTTTCTCCAGTCAATCCTTTCGGGATCACTTTTATTTTTTTATTTTCTTTTGTTTATGTTTTAATTTGAAACAAAATCTATTTGATTAAAAATATGCTTGTTTTTAAAAACAATCAAAACACCAAAAAAATATTTTAATTATTTTCAAAAACATATTAATTTATTTATTTAAACAAAAAATTAAAACATATAAAAAACACAGTGAACAAAGTAGATCCCAAATACACCAAGTCTTACTTTCTTCTTCTAAGTGTATAATCTATCTATCTTGAGTTATTCTTATTAACCTGCATTATACAATTATTGTCAAATAATATTATTTAGCATAGTGATGATTGAAAAGTTGAAAATTCAGCCATTATTTGACTAGATTGTTATTAGGAATGAAATTGTTTGCTCAGATAATTATTTTTTTTTTCAATAGATTTCTCACCATTTGTTTTGTATTTGGACTGAACTGATCACAGTTTGTTGCCTTTGTTGTGACCTACATGTCATGAGTTCAAATCAAGCGATAGCGTTTTCAAAACTTAAGGTTGAGTTTGCATAATTAAGTAACTCCCTCGATAAGTCTGCAATGGTGGGAGCCTTGTGGTCCTGCGGAGTGTTTTGTTTTTTACAAGATTATAATCTCTTTTTTTGTTTGTTTCACGCTGCAAATTTTGAAAAATAATAAGAAAGCAATATTTAAATAAATGTAGAACAGCAGTCTAAAAATGAAGCAGTGATAAAGTTGTTTTGAACTGATCTTCAATTTTTTGTAAAGGTGGTTGTAAAGCTGTTGTGAGAAAAATAATTTGTTTGAAAACTTATTTGGGAATTATATTTTATTTTAAATGTCACATAACAGCTTTCTTACACCTATTATGCTTTAGCATATTAATTATTAAAAAAACTATCATCACATGAATTTTTAAAAAATAATAAGAAAGTAGTAGCCAAACATAGTTTTGGTGGCTGATCCAAAAGCAACACAACGACAAAGGTATCTCAAATAAACCCAAATATTTGTTCTCTTCGAAAGTGTAGAATGATGGCTTTTTTAAAGGTTTGTGTATATGGCTGCTTTTTTTATGGCACTAAGAGAATAAGTTAAACAATATTCCATTATCATAGAGGCTGTAATTGGTAATTTCTGCTTCTCTTCTATTAAAAACGATATGCTTATAATATTTATAATTATTTTGTCTGAGTTGGCTTAACCAATCAGGCTTCACCAAAAGATGAAGGTGGAGTGCTCAAAGCTATGAAGAGTATACATTCTATGATAGACAAAGAGATTGCTGCTGGCATAAGTCCTAAAAACATATTTATATGTGGATTCAGTCAAGGAGGTTGGGATTTTTAACCATTTTTTTCCTAATTATTGCTTGAAATTAGCTCAAACACTGACGAATTAAGTTTATATTTATTTATTTATTTATTTACAGGTGCTCTTACCTTAGCTAGTGTGCTTCTATATCCAAAAACTTTGGGGGGTGGAGCTGTGTTTAGTGGCTGGGTTCCTTTCAACAACACAATTAGAGAAAAAGTCTCGCCTGAAGCAAGGAAGGTATTATTAATGAGTTTTTATTCTTACTTGGGCTTGTCAATTAGGAATGATGAAAATCAGGCACCTAATTTAAGAGTTTTCTATAATTAGAAGGTTCCTTATTTCTAATATATTTATTCTGATATATTTCCCTTTTAGCTGAATATTTAGATTAGAAATATGTATTATTAAGTTACCTAAAATAGATTATATGCACTTTATCTTGTACCTAAAATAGATTGTAATATTGTTATTTAATGCAATGAAAGCAAAGGGAAAGGGCAATCGAGCCTATTCAGGATTCAACATATTTTTCTCAAAACTTCGACATGGTATCAGAGCAAAAAAAAAAGTCCTAACCACCGTTAATCGTTGAAGGACCTTCAAAACTCCCTTCCCGTCAGTCTTCTTGTGGGAAGGGAGGAATTATTTCTTCACCTTATTTTTGCTCGTCTGCTTTGTCTAAAACCCTCGTCTTCTTCATCTGCACTGCCGTCGGAACGAGAAACACAATGGATAAAGTGTTGGGGTTTTTGATGAAAACACTCATTTTCTTCGGCTGCGTCCACGACACCTTCAAGACAGTTAACTCCATCTACTTGGACTCCCACAACTCCTTCCTCACCTTCACCGAAGAAGAAATCAAGAGCTTCTCCGCAACCTCCGTTTCAACCTCTGTTTCCGGCGATTCGTACAACTCCGTCGAGAATGTCATTTGACGGCTGCGATCTAATCGGCCTTCTTCGATCCTGGCGAGACCAGCTCATCGATCATGGTGAAATCGAAATTGGCAGGCGAAGTCTTGTTCAAAACAGAGCATCGCGATGACTGTTGATTCAGAGGCCCCGTCGAGGGATTTTGGGGTTTTGATGGAGGAGATGGTGGAGACTAATAGGGTTAAGGAATGGGAGAAACATGTTGAATATTTTGTTTGGTTTCTTAAGGCGAATGGGAAGGAGAATCATGGGTTTATATTTGGGGCTTTTCTAGAGTTACTTGTGGGACTTTCAGCTTCTTCCTCCTTTGTTTCTAGGGCTTTGGAGATTGAGGAATTGTATAAAGAATGCGAGTTTTGATGAATCCGTGGATGATACTTCGGTTTAGCTAGAAAATTTCTTTCATTTGCGTGAATAAGTTGTAAGAAGAATTATCACTTGAAGGAGATAAAACTTATTATAAAATGCAAAATTCATTCATTGTGAAATACAAGGATTCTTGGGTTGAAAAGGGTTGTTATGTTTGTATTATTATTCGTCCGATTCATATTTTCTTCACTAGACATCGTTGCTTCTGGACATTTTCAATTGCTTCTTACGCTTCGCTTCGTCCGCCTTGGCTTTGGCTTCGTCACTCATTCCTAGATCGATGGCGTCGACTTCGGCAAACCATAGATCTCTTAGGCTTCGACAAAACTCTGGCTTTGGCTCTCTTGGGGTTCAGCACTCTCAGGCTTCGGCACTTTTGGGCTTTGGCACTCTCTGAGGCTTCGACACTCTTGGGCTTCGACACTCTCAGGCTTCGGTCTTTCGGACTTCGTCATTTTTTGGCTTCAACATTTTTTGGCTTCGACACTTTTGAGCTTCGACAAAACTGTGGCTTCGACATTTTCAGGCTTCGGCACTCTGAGGCTTTGGCACTCACGGCTTGAGAATTTTTTGTCCCAACAATGTTATTAGCTTCTTGTTGGCAAATTGATTTTTCCTGATTAGTCAACATCAATTTGAAGGGGGATGTCAATTAGGAATGATGAAAATCAGACAGCTAATTTAAGAGTTTTATATAATTAGAAGCTTCCTTATTTAGAAGCTTCCATAATTAGAAGCTTCCTTATTTCCAATATATTTATTCTGATATATTTCCCTTTTAGCTGAATATTTAGATTAAAAATATGTATTATTAAGTTACCTAAAATAGATTATATGCACTTTATCTTGTACCTAAAATAGATTGTAATATTGTTATTTAATGCAATGAAAGCAAAGGGAAAGGGCAATCGAGCCTATTCAGGATTCAACATATTTTTCTCAAAACTTCGACATGGTATCAGAGCAAAAAAAAAAGTCCTAACCACCGTTAATCGTTGAAGGACCTTCAAAACTCCCTTCCCGCCAGTCTTCTTGCGGGAATGGAGGAATTATTTCTTCGCCTTATTTTTGCTCGTCTGCTTTGTCTAAAACCCTCGTCTTCTTCATCTGCACTACCGTTGGAACGAGAAACACAATGGATAAAGTGTTGGAGTTTTTGATGAAAACACTTACGACTCCGTCGAGAATTTCATTCGACGGCTGCGATCCGATCGGCTCTTCTTCGATCCCGGTGAGACCAGCTCGTCGATCATGGTGAAATCGAAATTGGTCGGTGAAGTCCTGTTCAAACAGAGCATCGTAATGACTGTTGATTCGGAGGACCCGTCGAGGGATTTTAGAGTTTTGATGGAGGAGATGGTGGAGGCTAATAGGGTCAAGGAATGGGAGAAATTGGTTGAATTTTTTGTTTGGTTTATTAGGGCGAATGGGAAGGAGAATCATGGGTTTATATTTGGGGCTTTTCTAGAGTTACTTGTGGGACTTTCGGCTTCTTCCTCCTTTGTTTCTAGGGCTTTGGAGATTGAGGAATTGCAGAAAGAATGCGAGTTTTGATGAATTTGTGGATGATACATCAGTTTAGCTAGAAATTTTCTTCGATTTGCGTGAATAAGCTGTAAGAAGAATTATCACTTGAAGGAGATAAAACTTATTCTAAAATGCAAAATCCATTCATTGTGAAATCCAAGGATTCTTGGGTTGAAAAGGGTTGTTATGTTTGTATTATTATTCGTCCGATTCAGATTTTCTTCACTAGACATCACTGCTTCTGTGACATTTTTGATTGCTTCTTACGCTTCGCTTCGTCCGCCTTGGCTTTGGCTTCGACACTCATTCCTAGATCGATGGCTTCGACTTCAGCAAACCATAGATCTCTTAGGCTTCGACAAAACTTTGGCTTTGGCTTTCTTGGGCTTCGGCACTCTCAGACTTCGGCCTCTCGGGCTTCGGCACTTTTGGACTTTGGCATTTTTAGGCTTCGACACTCTCGGGCTTCGGCATTTTTATGCTTCGACACTCTTGGGCTTCGACCTTCTTGGGCTTTGACACTCTCAGGCTTCGGTCTTTCGGACTTCGGCATTTTTAGGCTTCGACACTTTTGAGCTTCGACAAAACTGTGGCTTCGACACTCTTGGGTTCCGACATTTTCAGGCTTCGACACTCTGAGGCTTTGGCACTCACGGCTTGAAAAGTTTGTCCTGACAATGTTATTAGCTTCTTGTTGGCTAATTGATGTTTCCTGATTAGTCAACATCAATTTGAAGGGGGATGCCAATTAGGAATGATGAAAATCAGGCAACTAATTTAAGAGTTTTCTATAATTAGAAGCTTCTTTATTTCCAATATATTTATTCTGATATATTTCCCTTTTAGCTGAATATTTAGATTAGAAATATTTATTATTAAGTTACTTAAAATAGATTATATGCACTTTATTTTGTACCTAAAATAGATTGTAATATTGTTGTTTAATGGAATGAAAGCAAAAGAAAAATACAATCGAGCCTATCCAGGATTCAACCAATTTTTCTCAAAACTTCGACAGGGCACGACATAAATTGGGCTTTGGTTCACCAAAATTAAACATAATTTAAGAATTGATGAATTTTATTATAACTATTAAATCAATTTTGGCGGCCTTCAACCGGTGAAAAACAAATCTAACAAATGCCAATTAAAATATAAGTAGAGGAATGTTAGCTTAGCTTCTATTCATTAACAAACATTTAAAAACTACCATGCAATGTTCCATTTTGATTACTTACAACATTCAAATCTTAGGGCTTGTTTGGGATCACTTTCTATTTTCTATTTATATTTTTATTTTTAGGCTATTTTATTATTATTATTTATTTATAGAAAATGCGTTTGGTACTATTATGATTTATATGTTTTAAAACAAAAAATATAAAACAAGTTTGGTTGGTTATTTTTTATTTTTTCTCAAGAAAAAAATTATACTTTTAATAAAATAGTTCAGTCCACGTACACTCCATTATTAAGCTCTGTCAACCTTGACGTATACTACGTCTTCCTTGCTCCACCCAGCATGAAATTTTACCTGTGGGCGGGTTGGGGCTGCGAGCGCCGGGCGATCGACGGCGGAGCGTCGCACAGATAATGCTCCAAAAAATATATTTTTAAAACAACAAAAACACAATTTCTGTATTTTTTATGTTTTGAAAAAATGCCTCTCACATTTTTTTTTTTATAAAAAGAATAAACAAATAATAATTTTGGGCCTTAGTTATTTAGAAAGCCAATAAAATCCTTTTATTTTCATTTTCAAATTCTCATCTAATTATTGAATTCACTATAAAATCTCAACTTATCATTTTTTCCGTCATATTCTTAGCTAGTTCATTGTGATACGCATCAACATAGAGGCCAATGGTTCAAGAAAATGATCTAAATGCTAGTTTTGTGAAGAACTAAGGCCTAAGGTCTTCTTTGAGATCAATTTTATTTTTCATTTTTTTATTTTTTATTTTATTTTTTTAAATATATTTGTTTGGTGTATTTTTTTTACATGTTTTTATTTTTTGCTTCTAAAACTAAATAAACATATTTTTCAAAACACTCAAAACTCCTTTTAAAGGTTGGTGTTTTGAATATTTTTAAAAACAATTTTATCTTAATCAAATATGTCAAACATATTTTGTTTCAAATCCAATCATAGACAGAACAAAATAAAAACAATAAATAAAATAAAAAAAATAAAAGTGATTCCAAACAACCCTTAAGATTGTGATCAATTTGTATTCACAGAGAAGAAATATCTATCGAACCTTATTGAATTATGTTGATATTGGTTGAAGGTTATATATCACTCTATTTTGTGAGTTTAAATTTCATATTTATTACTTCATAAAAACATTGTGGCCATAATGAATTCCATCTACTTAATTGTGGCATCTTTAGAGATCTTCAAGTGCTTGTCATGATTGACAAATTGGACTAGAAAACTATATTTATCTCACTAAACTGTTTTACACAAATTTTTAACTTCTACCGTCAAAATCATGTCTTTTTTCTTTGTTTTTTTCATTGTCAATTTGTGCTATTCATTTCTCTTATATATAATCATTTTCTAAACTATACTTATAGTTTTATCATGCATTTGTCAACGACTTTTTGATTCCAACTCTATACTCTTGAATCATGTTTATAGTATCTTTTTCAAAATTATTTTGTTCGAATAACCTGCTTATGACACATGTTTTAATATATTGATTTTTTGGTTTTGCAGACACCCATATTATGGTCCCATGGGATGGCTGATCCAACTGTCTTATTTGAAGCTGGTCAGGCAGGGCCTCCATTTTTGGAAGATCTTGGCATGCAATGTGAATTTAAGGTAATTATGTCCCGTCCCTCCCTTATTCATTCATAGTAGTTGACCATTAATTATTCATCCATGTATGTATTTATACATGTGTGTATGTATATATGTATGTATATGTATAGCACTTGACACATTGTTATTTACGAATCGTGCACCCTCATTCATACATTTTTCTAATTATTACACAAATACCAAACTTCATGATAAAACCCCAACCCATAGATTTTTTTTCATTTTTATCAAATTCTGAAAGGCTTGATCATGACACTCATAAATACTTATATATTCGGCAGTTCAAAAATATTACATGGGTGCTAGAATTTGTAAACAATACTCATCACTTGGCTCATCGTAGCCTTTCTCAACAAACACAGTAATGTTTCGGGTGCTATGTATGTGACACAAACACAGACACACACACACTTATGCGCTTAAAGACGTTGTATTGATTGGAACTAAAATGAAGAATCTTAATAAATGGGTATTTATATATAAATACAAGGAAAATTTACATACATTCCACACAATTCATACATTTATAAGTCTAACATCTTAACTTTTATATTCATATTTATAACATCTTAGGTATTAAACATATACATGAAAACATGTATTTCTTTTTTAAAATAATAGTAATAATGATATTTTTATATAATATTAAAGATATGAGCGTTATGCATGTAAATATGAAAGATTAGATGTTAGACATGCAAAGATAAAAGAATTGCGTGGTATGTATGTAAATGCCACAAAAAAAGGTTTAAATGTTAGAAAGCAATTTCATGGCGTCGCTATCAACTTTTACATAAATTTTGAAAATGATAAATATTTCATTTTTGAAGTAACAATTTGCATCAGCGAATGCAGACTTTAGCCGACAATATGTGCCTTGTTTCATTTATTGTCATCCAACACTGCTGTGCATAATTGGTACTTATTAATGCAGAGTAAATTTTAAGGAAAAAATGATCTAATTTTTAATTAATTTATTTTCAAAATTGTTGAATTTATATTAAAATTCGTGTAATAAAAATTTTAAATGGTTTTAATGTATTATATTTAAAGCAATGAAGATTTACATGCATACCACTCAATTCCATTGTAAATACACCTAAACTTCAGTTTTTGCATTCACGCCATTTTAACTGTGCATGAAAATGTGTGTTTTATTTTATAAAAATTAAAATGATGATCCTTTTGATGTGATATGAAAGAATTGGATGGTATAAATGTAAAAAAATGTAAAGTTTAGATGTAGGCATGTAAATACATGGGAGTTGAGTGGTATATCTGTAAATGCCCCAAACAGTGACGATTTACCTCTTTAAAATGCAGCATAAGTTTTAGATTATTTTTACGTTTTCTTATTTATTTATTTTCAGGCTTACCCAAATCTTGGGCATTCCATTAGCACAGAAGAGCTACGGTCACTTGTATTATGGATCAAGAGTCGCTTGGTGAGTTCTTCAGGATAATATTTAGAATTTTATTTCAGATTTTAGCCGCCAAGACCAAATTTGGGTAGCTTTTATATATATATATACATATATATATATATATATATGTATATATCACTATAAAATCATATTGATGAGCACAAATTTTAATGTACATTTAGACCAGAAGCTTGTAAAATCAAATTTGGAAATGCCCGCACTCTAATTTGTGATCAAATGAACTGTCTCGCTGAGATGAACCAAACAACATAAAAATGATTTGATCCGAGTCAAAATGAGGGTAGATCATGCATTTAAAACATAAAGAAAAGTTTTAGAAAATACTTTGAGGGATCAAATAATCTCTAAATGTGACTAGTTCATAATCAAATCGAGTCTCTTGACACGATGAAAACAAGCCTAAGATCACTTTATTTTGACACCATTAAGGGAATAATTATGGGTCATTCGATAGAGGTTTGGATTTATGTAGTATTTGTAGAGATTGTCACTCAGAAATTTATACATATGACCCCACTTTCTTCATGAAGGGAGACCCGGACATGGAAAAAAAGGTTTATGGAGCTCCAAAATCTTGAGGGGTCTCGAGCTTTACCACAACTAGATCACCGCCTTCTAGCCCCCGCTATCGTTGGACCACTGCTGCTCAGTCACCATCGTCACCGTATCAAACCACCAACATTTGGGCACCCAGCCTCAAGAACACAACTACCCAACTACGATCACACTGCCACCGGACCACCGTTTTCAGCTCACCGCTATCGTCAGACCCTAGTTGCCGCCGTCGAACCACGACGTTTGACAGTTGCCACCGTTGGACCATCGTTACCTTACCACCACCAGCATTGCCACCGGACCATCACTATCTTGTTGGCACCATCGGACCACCGCTGCCAAATAACTACCTTCATCATCGTTGCACTATCATTGTCCGTCTTTGACGCCCCTAGTAATCCATCATTATTTGGTCATCACCATCATCAGATAATTATTGCCTTGCCACCATCAGACTATCTTCGTTAAGTCATCGCCACCACCGGAGCTTTGCTACTCGGCCACCATCATCACCGCCGCCACTACCAACAACATTGACATCATATCTTATGGATCTTGAGGGGTCTCGAGCTTTACCACAACTAGATCACCGCCTTCTAGCCCCCGCTATCGTTGGACCACTGCTGCTCAGTCACCATCGTCACCGTATCAAACCACCAACATTTGGGCAACCAGCCTCAAGAACACAACTACCCAACTACGATCACACTGCCACCGGACCACCGTTTTCAGCTCACCGCTATCGTCAGACCCTAGTTGCCGCCGTCGAACCACGACGTTTGACAGTTGCCACCGTTGGACCATCGTTACCTTACCACCACCAGCATTGCCACCGGACCATCACTATCTTGTTGGCACCATCGGACCACCGCTGCCAAATAACTACCTTCATCATCGTTGCACTATCATTGTCCGTCTTTGACGCCCCTAGTAATCCATCATTATTTGGTCATCACCATCATCAGATAATTATTGCCTTGCCACCATCAGACTATCTTCGTTAAGTCATCGCCACCACCGGAGCTTTGCTACTCGGCCACCATCATCACCGCCGCCACTACCAACAACATTGACATCATATTTTATGGCACACAATCTTTATCATCAATCTTCCTCCGCAATAATCAAGTCGCTGCTCCTTCCCTAACGTATTTGGTCACTCTCGTGGTGGAAGCCAAGTCAATAATCTACACTTGTGTAATATTGCTTTTGGGTATGCAAGGGCGAGTAAAGTATTGTAACATATGAATAGTTTAATCATTTTAAATGGGCTCTAAAGCCTTTGGTTTTTACCCTTTTGATTTTTCCACGTAAAAACCTCTAGTACCCCTTTCTATTAGCTCTTCTTTTATCTATGTGTGAGACGGATCTTTGTACAACACTAGAACATTAATATATAACTCTACACCTTGAATTTAGTAGCACGCAGCAGTTTGCCGCCATCCGTGGGAACTCACTCTCACCCTTGCATGATTTGTGACAATCACTAAATGACCAATTAGCGTAATAATGACAATAACGGAGCCTCCTACTCTAATGTTAGGACAACCTTAAATTTTGGGACATTAAGCCTCTACTTTTTTCACTCTTTAATTGACATTACTTTGCCTGCAAATGTGCAGTTCCATAATGAGATTTCTCAGCTCCTACTTGAGGTTCTACAAACAGTTTTATATCGGTGTGGGCCCCCCTTCCCACTATAGTGAAAATTCTCATTACCGGACCTGATGTTGATCTCTCTAATATTGCTAGTTCCTTTTATCAATCTTATACAAGCCGACTTTCTTGTAACACTTTGACGCTCAGTAAGAACTTGGCACGATCCCGTATGATTGACGCTCTTGATAACGTAATCAGCGATGGGCTGCAAGGTCTGGTTCAAGAAGAGTTTCCCTTAAAGGATGATAATTATTTCATAACTTTTCACAATCTTTAAGTGTCTTCACCTAAGGTAGTTCTCCCACCCCTATTCCAACATACAAGTTAGAAATCGTCAAGTAACATTCGGATAAACAACCTTTCATAGGTTATTAATCTTTAATGGATTTCCTTAGACTTCTTTTATAATGATTAATGTCTGCCGAGTAACAGTCATATAAACAACCTTGGATATGTCAATAATCCTTGGTGGATTTTCTTAAATATCTTTTGCACAAGTTAACATCGTTCACTAACACTTAACGAACACTCTTCCATTTAGGCTAACACACAAATAGATCAAACAGATTTGATGATTTTTTTCGACTTATTTTGTACATGTTAACGTCGTCGAGTAATACTCTAACAAACAACCTCGTGTAGCTCAAATATCATAAGTGAAGTTCATTCGATCTCTTTTACTCGGGCTAATATTGTCGAGTAAGACTTGATCAGGCATTTATGGTGGATTCTCGTGAATTTCTTCGACACATGGCAAGCCCAATGTTGCTTGTTTATTATTATTCAATGGTTATTTTGCTCGTCCATCACTCTTGTGCGATTGTCTGACTAAAACATGCATAACCTCCGACGCTTAGCTACAATCTCTTAGGAATAATCATTTGTCTTCAATGTAGATAATGATTTAGCCTACTCTGGGGGTAAAGGTTATTAAAATCAATGCACTATCTCTAACACCGTGAAATCGTCTTCGTCACCAGATCACCATCGCTCGACTAACATCAACACTATCACTTAATCATCGCAACTCGGCCACAATCGTCATCATCGGATCACTACCACCTCACCAATGCCTTCGATCTCTTGTCGTGGTTGCTTGGCCAATGGTGTTGTTGTCACAATTACCATCATTACTATGTAGCCATCTTCAGCCACTGATGCCGCCAGACTACCATCACTCGACACCGCTCAACCACAATTGTCGTAATCGGATCACTGACACTTAGTCGACTCCTCTAAACTTCCACTATTACTGGGCATCCATCTTCAACCATTGATGCTGCTAGACCACCATCGCTCGGATGTCATTGCTATTGTCACTTGATCACAATTGCTCAACCATTACCTCCACCATCGCTAAACCAGTGTGCCCAGCCACCATTGTTGCCACCGTCGAACCATCATCTTCAGGTCACTGCCACCACTCGACCTTTTGTTGCCCAACTACCATCGTCGCCTTCATACCATCGTCATCGAGCCACCACTAACACTAAATTTTCTGGCACACGACTTTTATCATAGGTCTTCATTCACAATAGTCTGGTCGTTGCCATTTTTCCAACATATTTTGCCACTTTCTTATTAGAAGTTATATTGATAACTCCTACTTATGTAATATTGCTTCCTGCTATTCAAGAGCTGGTAAAGTCTTGTAACCTGCATCAATATAGTAGAATCATTTCAACTTAGCTAAGCCCTGCAATTTTTACTCAAATTGAATTTTTCACATAAAAATTTTTGATTTTCCTTCTATTAGCTCTTTTTTTATGTGTTGAATCTATGTGTGCACGCGAGCGCACATATTTTGCTTGTCAGGAAGTTCGTAATGTAACGGTAGAATCCTATATTAACATCCTTGACAACGGTGTCATAAGTCGTCCGGTGTCCTATTTTAGAGGCGTGTCTCAAATATATATTATATAAAATTGCTTAACCTTGTTGGCATTGTTATTTATATGTATGCGGCTCAATTCTTTGACATCACATTAAAATTTTTTTTTGTTAATAGTTTTTTAAAAGTGTAAAATAACCTTCCATGCATAATTTAAAATAATAAAATAGTATAAATTTAAATATTAAATTTTAGGTGATTGATGTATAAATACAAAAAAATTATGTCGTTTGCATTTAAATGTCGGAATTTTTTTGTTTTGAAGGTTTCCAATGCAAATGCAAAATGAAAGTTTCTTGTCATACAATTTATTAACAAATAATTTTTTTATTTAAGTAGATAATTAATTAGATGAATTTTAAATTATTATGCTTTTTTTAACAAAAAAAAAAAAAAGTATTATTAGTTATTTAGGTTGTTAATTTTTTTTTGTCATTTTCATGATTGGACAATTTTAAATTATTATGCTTTTTTTAACAAAAAAAAAGTATTATTAGTTATTTAGGTTGTTAACTTTTTTTTTGGTCATTTTCATGATTCGACCCGATGTGACGTTGATTAGGACAGGAGGTACAGGCTTTTTCACAGTTCAAAGCAAGGTTGGGGCCTCATGATTTAAGATTTTATTTATATATATTAGATGTTTAATACACAATTAAATGGAAATTGAGTGGTCTGTTTGAAAATCTTTCAATTGTTAAATAATGGCTGCAGCCGAAGGGAAGACACTAACTAAATGCCCCCACCGACGGCACCATGGCGGTTGATCTTCCTATTCGATCCATAAGTTAACTCAATTGGATGCGATGGCTAAAAATGAGAATAGATGGATATATTTTAATTAAAAATAACTAAAAACATCGTCTCAATATGCTTAGAATGTTGAAATTGACTACGGAGGGCTTGCAACTACATGTGTAAATGAGCAGAGTTTGAGCGAGCTGAAACTATGGGTGTAAATGAGTTAAGTTTTGTTCGTCTTTTTTTTTTCCCGTGTTCGTCTCATGCTCGAAATGACTTGTTAATAGTATTTTCGTGTTCGGTTCGATAAGTTTGAAATACATTTCAAATAGGCTCGTGTTCGGCTCGATAAAACTGATGAGCTTAAGGTTATTTTAACTTTTAAAGAAAGCTTAAAAATTGGCTGATGTTATATTTATTCTTAAAAATGTGTCATTCCATCATATTAAATTATTAGATTTTGAATAATTTATTTGCTTAACATATATTTTATGTTATGAATAATTGATTATTAATTTTAACTTATTTATGTTGATATGTTAATATTATGATTTTGTTTTTGTTAAGTTTTAATAGATGAATTGATATTTAAAGGCAAAGGATCTGGTGATTTAGACTGCTTGTAAAGTTTATTTTATATATATAATAAGTTTGCTCCCTTTCAAAAAAGAAGCTAGTTTCACCCTTGTTAGTGTCATGTCGTACAAATGTTTGACACATACACAAATAAGAAGAGTTTTTATATGGAAAACTCGAAAGAGTAAAAATTATAAGACATAATCCAATTGAAATAATTAAAACTCTATGTAGGTTCAAGACTCTACCAACCATTGAATACTCTCTAGCATTATTACACTAGTGGGGTTATCAAAGTGACTTTCACTAGATGAGTGGCGAAATATGTTGGGAAAGTGACAACAACCTGACTGCTTGACAGAAAACCAACTAAATATGTGTGCCCAAAAATTTAATGTCAATGTTGTTGATAGTGTAGTGGTCCCCCAACAACGACGATGGCAGTCATACTATAGTTGTCCTACAACGACAACTTTTAGGGGTGTCAAAAATTGATTGGAAACGACAATACGACCCAAACTTGACTCGAAAAATCTATGTTACGTTTAACCCGAGCATTTTTCAAGCCGGGTTCAAATAGATAATTCAACCCTATTATTATTTGGGTCTTGTTCGGATGGAACCCGAAAACTCAAACATGAGCCAAATAAACACAAAAGTTCGGGACTGTTTTGAGTTTCATGGGACGAGCTCAAGTTTGGGATTTGGTTTTTGACCGGTTTATTATTTCAGTTGGATTCAACTTGACTCTATTTGGGTCGGACCTGAACCTGACTCGCTGACCCAAATTGACAACCCTTGCAACGATAGTGACCAGGCATCGATGGTCCAATGGTGGCCACCCGGTGATGGTGGTTTGGTGGCGACAATAGTGGCAGTCTTGCAACGTCGGTCTCGTGAAGGCAACAACCAGTTGGTGGTAGTTGGTGGTGGTCTGGCTACGGTTATGGTGATTTTCAGGCAGCGATGGTCTGGTGAACATCATCGATTTGATGACGGCGAAGTGATGGTCGGGCAACAAAAACAACTTTATAAATAACCTCGTAAGAAGCAAAACATGAGAAAAAGCGCTTCTAATTTTCTATTCTTAAAAATATTTGCAGAAGTCACCTTATATACATTGATGCAAGGGATGCTATAAAATTTGGAATACTATTGAAGGGCTTAATCCAAGTGGGCACAATTTTTCAAACTCCATATTTTGCCAACTTTTAAATTATAAATTTGAAGTTAGGTGTTGGATATGTAAGGAAAAAAAAAAATTTGAAGTTAGGTGTTGGATATGTAAATACATGAGAATTTAGTGGCATGCTTGTAAATCTTCCTAAATAAAAAACTTTGAAATGTGCTCATATTTAACCGGTCTCCCTCCTTACATGTCATGTTTCATCGCATGCATGCTTTGAAACAATCAAACTCCTCTCAAAATAAGAATAATAATGATTAATATTGACGCATATCATTTACTGCCTAATTACTTTTTTAATTTAATTATCTCTGATTTATCACTTAAATTTAGACTTAAATTACTCTTTGATCAGGTCTTAAATTTTTATTTTTTTAATTACGTAAAATGCTGGGTTTCCATATGTATATTTTGTCAAGAGAAGGTAGTTTCACACATTACTTAACTAATGGAAAAATTACGCTAATCTTCTGCTAATTGAAATAGTCTCTTGCAAACTGAAATAGCATCAGGAGCAGAGTGAAGTGAGCATTGTGCTGTCACAATCCGGGTATAAACGGGCGGGGTTTGAGCAAGCTGAACATGTGTTTGAAATGACTTGTGGATACTCTTTCTGTTTTGCTCGTGTTTGGCTAGAATTAGCTCGTTTAAATTAAATAAAAATATATATGTAAGGTGTTGTATTTGAACCAGCATCATTCATATGCAATAAAAGGTACAGAACCACATGACCACATGAGCTATGGTAATTTAAGTTATTATTATTATTATTATTATTATTTCGAGCTAAAATAAGTCAAACACAACCGAATGAAGGGTTTTTCGTATTCGGCTCATCTATAATTCGAGCTTAAAAATTTTATTCGTGCTCGGCTCGCTTACTCAACAAACGATCCGTACACTAGCTATTCACAAACAATGAGCTTTTCTAACAATCCAAAACAAAATTATAATTTTATATTATTTTAAAATTATATTAATTATCATTTTAATGCAGATTAAACATCGTCAATAATTAAACTTGCACATCTTAATCATATTATTATTGTTATTATTATATAATTAAACTTGCACATCTTAATCATATTATTATTATTATTACTATTATCAAAATGTGATTGTAATTGTCGATTGAAAATCACATAAATATTAATCAATCTTTTAAAAAAAATGTTATGACATAAATTTTTTGTTTTATTAAGGGAGAAAAAAGGGAAAGCAATTAGAATCAATTAATTAAATAATTAAAAGTTAGAGAATAGGTTTGGATGTTTGAATGTGTTTTATCCATGTATTAAATGACAAATGGCTTCTCTTTTCCACAATATAATCTTAACCAAATATTTAGTATTATTCTTAATCCAAATTAAACTGTTTTTGGAGGGTTAATACTTGGCTAAAAATCCAATAATAAAGACAAGTAATAGCCAAAAATTGACCGGGTTGGAAAAACTAAAAGTCCTAATCTTCACTAATTTGTCTTGGAACTAATAAAATTACATGATAAGATTCAACAAATTGCACTTTAGGGTCTGTTTGGGACGGCTGGGTAGGTTTTTAAAAATGTTATTGTAAAGATGTGGTGAAGAAAATAACTTCTTTAAAACTTATGGTGGGAATTATATATTCTCTAACACCGTGA
>NW_018164801.1:941503-943709 GCF_001263595.1 Phalaenopsis equestris
ATTCTAAAAGGAAGGAATCGCTTATTCCTTCGCGGTCTTCCTCCTCTGCCTCTCCGAAGCCCCTGCTCATCTTCCTTCGCTCGCCAACCTTCCCTCGCTCGACTCCTTGCTGTGCCGAGGAATCCCGTCCGAGACCCCTGCTCAGCCCGCCTCGCTGTGACTCCCTGAACCGAAAGCCGGTCGCCTCCTCCCGATCGAAACTCCGCTCCGCTCGTCCATTCTCCTCTGCACCGAAACCCCTCTCTCCCTCGCCACTGAAATCCTTGTCAGCTCCTCTCCCGCTCGACGCCATCTCCTCCAGTTCGAAACCCAGCTTCCTTTCGACCGAAAACCCACACTCGCCTTGTCTCATCTCTCAGCATCGAAGCTCGCTTGGCCTCGCCTCTCTGTATCGAGGCTCGCCTCCCCCGATCCCGCTAATATCCCTTCGCCTCGCCTCCCTCAATCCCGTTCGACCTTGCTCACCCGGCTCCTCTCTGCGACTCGATCGAAGATCCCGATCGAAGCATCTGTTGCCCGCTCGACTCCCTCGTCTCGCCTCTACACCAGGAATTCTCGCACCCCTCTCACCTCTGCGAACCGAAGGAACCCCAGTTCGACTCCCTGTTCTTCCACGACCTGAAGCCACACGCTTCCTCTCTTTCGATCCTCTTTCGATCAAGAAGCACTAGAGAAGCACTAGCACGCTTGCTCCCCTCTCTACCGAACAGCTGCTTCATCTCTTCTTCATATGATCGAAGTTGTTCGCCTCTTCCTCCCTCACCGAAAACATTCGCCTCTTCTTCCTCCCGCTTGGCTAGCGTCTCCTGTTCGACTTTCTCGGATTTCGCCAGAACAGTGATCCTCGTGACTTGATCCTCGAATCACTGCGAATAATAGAGTGACGATTAGAAGTAACCAGAAAGGTATTACAAGGTTCTCTGAGGCATGCACCTTCCTCCTTCGAGCTACAACTTTTCTAAAATCGGTAAAACTCTCTTATTCCTGGATTTATGCTCCAGTTTTCTACTCATATATCATTTAAGATGAAATAAAATCATTGTTATTTTTTTTTACGATACGAACAAGTGTTTGCACTGTATATTTTTTTTGGCATCACCAATTTTGACCAATTCTTATAAAATTGATTTTTATTTGAGAGATCTACGCACAGGATTTAAATATTTCAATTACGGGAAATTTATATATATACCATATAACCCTCATGTATTTACATATCCAACACCCAAGTCTTCAATAAACTTATATGTCAATTATGTGTACTTGTATGCCTAATACCTAAGCTTTGTTTTACATACACGTCACTCAATTGCTATGTGTTTGCATATCTATCACGTTGGCTTCAATTTTTACGTGCATACCATACAATGCTTATATTCTCTGCATATGTAGAACCTAAGCTTTATAGTTACACCACTCTGATCTTTAATTCTACGTAAGAGGTACTGTTATTTCTTAATGTGAAATGTATCGTTTCGTTCTTAGGATTTATATGCTGTTTTGGAAATAATTTGGGCACCATTTTGGAGCAATTTAGACACTGTTTTGGGTACTTTTGCTTGCTGATTTAAAGAGGCTTACATAATGTTTTGAGGCGAATTTAAAGTCTGATTTTAACGCATTATTTTGGAGACGCTTTAGGTGCCAATTTAAACTTATTTTGCGCACTGCTTTGGAATCACTATAAGTGCTGATTTAGATTGTTGTTTTGGAGTCACTTTATGTGTCGATTCGGGCCGACTTTGTGCATTGTCTTGGAACAAACTTAAGTATTCTTTCTGAGAGTTTATTTAATAACAGTTATTGAAAGATTTCACACGTTTTTTTAGGTTGATTCACTTGCTATTTCCTTTTTTGATTTGTTAGATTTGAAAGCGGATCAATCTTTTCTTTTCGTTTGTTTTGTTATTTTTTAAATGGTTAAGTCATAAAAAATGGGGATTGATGATTTAATTAATTGGAAGATATAGAAAACCTTAAATCACCTTAAGCATAAGTTAAAGAGTAGGTTTCCTAGAGTTTTAGGAGTACACACCTTAGGTGAAAATCCATCCACCTAGTCCTCAGTGTAGACCTCTTAGACTTTAGGTCTAGGTGAGAGTCCATCCACTTAACCCTCAGTGTAGGCTTCCTAGACTTTAGGTGCATACCATGTGTGAGAGTCTATCCATCTGGTCATCAGTTTAGGCTTCCTACACTTTAGAAG
>NW_018164801.1:943794-947709 GCF_001263595.1 Phalaenopsis equestris
GGGAAAGAGATGAAGAAGCTCTATAATGGCAAAGGTAAGAGGATCCACCCCTCACCTCCCCCTTCCTCTCCATGGGACTTCCTCGCAGCCCTCCCCGCCGCCCTCCTCTCCCTCGCCGCCGCACTCTCGCCGGAGGAGAAAGAAGTCCTCGTCTACCTCCTTTCCGATACAGCTTCTGGAAAGAAGAAGCCCCATCTACTCCCTCACCACCAACGAAACCCCCCACCGAAAGACCCCCCCGCCGGAGCTGCGCTGCGGCTGCTTCAGCTGCTACAAAAGCTTCTGGGCTCGTTGGAACGCCTCTCCTAACCACCACTTAATCCATCAAATCCTGGATGCCGTCGAGGAGACTCTACAATCTCAATCTATTCCTTCTTCCCGCCCCAGCCGCCGCCGCCGCCGTGGAGGCCGCCGGAAGGATTCCGGCGAGGAAATTTCTTCTTCGGCTTCGTTTGTTGCAGTGGAGGCGACTAATCCGGGTGATGTGGATGGGGATGATGAGGGGTATGATGGTAATGCGGGAGAGGGGGAGGAAGAGGATGAGGAGGAGTTTGATGGGATCGGAGAAGCCGCCGGCGACGGAGGAGATGACCGTAGTCCGGTGAGGAGGCTGGTGAGTTTTATTGGGGAGAGGGTTTGGGGGGTCTGGAACTATTAAAGCTTCGATTTTTATTTTGTTCAAGGTGGAAATGGGTGGTTTTGACTGGTTAGAGAAGAAACCATAGGTTAGTTCTTTTGCTCCATCTTCTTCTTCTTCTTGTCAGGATTTATGGTGTTGCCCTAATTCTGACTCTCCCGGTTCCTTCAATTCTCTTGTATAGTATAATTTCTTTTTTTTTTTCCTTTTATCCTTTGTGTTATGCAATAAAAGATTGCAACTTTATGGAAAATTATGGGCATTAATGGCTGTTCTTGTTGAGTTAATGGTGAAAATTGTTGTTTTTATTTGATTTAAAAGAAATTTTTTTTCCAGTTCTGGGAAGTTTTGATGGATGGTAAAGGGCATTTAAAAATCAAATTTTTAACCCAAAAAAATATGATTTTTATAATTTTATGAAAAAAAAAGAAAGTTTTTGTAATTTGGTTGGCAAGAACCTGCCTGAACTCTGTTTTTTTTTTTGTTTTTTTTTACTTACAATTTTTTTCATCAATTTGATAGAATTCAGCTGTTCTTGTTACTGCTAAATTTTAGGATTTAAATTGTAATACTTTGATAATTAAATTATTTTCATATTATTTAATGTAGCTAATTTTTTTTCTTTCTCATAAATAATAAATCCGAAAATAAATAAATAATCGAACAGTTAAGAAGTTATATGTCAATTAATTTGTAGATTTTAATGCTCCCAAAATTTATGGAATATAAATTTGCTGGATTTTTTAAATCCTATATGAATGATTTTTTGAAAAAATATATATTTATAATTCTCATTTGCATATTTTAGTCCTTAAAAGACTGTAAAACCCCAAAATAGACCCTTTATAAATGAGGACATTTCAATTTTACTTTTTGAAAGATTTACATAGGCATATAATGTAATTTTTATTTCTTTATGTCTAATATTTAACTTTTAATTCATACATGTCATTCTATCTATTTTTATAAACATATCCTATACTTTATAAATGAAGCCACGTTGCTCACCAATGAAGTGTATGAAAATGTAACTCCCGGAGGTTGGCCCTCTGGAGATTTGCGATGTCTGGACAGAATATTTTGTGGTGGAGAGCGAGAGAGTTATAAGCCACGTTGCTCACCAATGAAGTGTATGAAAATGTGACTCCCGGAGGTTGGCCCTCTGGAGATTTGCGACGTCTGGACAGAATATTTTGTGGTGGAGAGCGAGAGGGTTACGTGAGGATTGTCATTATTATGCATAAAGCTGAGAAAGCATTGGACGCTTTAGAACCTTGCTTTGTGGCAGAAATAGTGGGGAGTCTTTTGTCTTTTGTTAGTTTATTTGTATGATTTACATACATAACTCTAAAGTTTATGTATTTACTTATCTAATACCTAAATTTTATTTTTTTGCTTACATATTATCTTACCTATGCATGAGATGTATTTCAGTTTTCAAAAATTAAAAATATGATGTCCCCCATAATTTATGCCTTTAGTCACTTAATATCTTATGGACACCTTCAAATATTCATTGTAATTTGCATGTGATTTCTTACATTCAACCATCACCATCAGCCATTCAATAGTGTCCATCATTATCTTATGTATGCTGTTAATTAATATGGTGTTCCTTATTATTTCAATAGTTTATTGATTGTGTGTGGTGGTTCATTAGAAGCTGAGATAAATAACCTTATTCACTTATTTATAAATTAATTTTGTATGCACATAATAGTTTAACATCATCTATAGCAACTATTCTTACTTGTGTCGATTAGTAATAACTATATTGAATGATTGTTTTTGCACGTAGACATAAACATCCCTCATTCGGGCATTATTATCTAGTCAAGTTATTCATTCTCCATCAATTAGTAAAGGATGATGCATCACTTCAAATATAACTTGAAAAAAAATAATTTCTCCTCCTTAAGAAGCAATTAAAAACAAGGAGAAACCGCGTTGGCTACAACTTTTAAAGTTGTTCACATCACTGTTTTATGCATTATTATGGATAGAAATGTTCCTGATATTGTCAATCAATGCAACAAGTCAATGTACATATCCATGTAGTCAGTTCCACACAATATATTGAAGCAAAATGACAAAACCCCTTCAATATGATGAAATTTAAGAAACCATAAAATTAATTTTAAAAAAAAACTATTTAGTGATTGCAACTTGTATCAAGATTGGCAATGACAAAAAACTATAATATATTGTAATTTCATTATTTATTTCCTTTTAACCATCTTCTTTTGCTCCATAGCTGACCCCATTTGATCCACCTCAAATAACATGCTTGCCAGCTCAATTGCAAGTCATAATGTTTTCTTCTCTTAAGCAACTTTTGTCTACTAAACCTAGCCATGATGTTGGCTTCTCGTCGACAGAATTTGTGGTATATTACACATCCAACCACAGTGCTTGCTTCTCGTAGAGCAACTTTATAGTTGATTGTGTTGCTTGTTCCTTTGAGTAACTTCACCATTCCACTCCATATCCAAAGTTATAGCCAACCATGGCTCTCACTCCTTAAGTAGTTTGCATTACTCTATAATCAATGTCATCAATTTCTTCTCTAATGATATATTCATTAAATACTTTACATTTAGTCAAACATGCCACTCTGTCCTCCATTGATAGCTTTATCAGTTGTACGTACATTTGGTAGTGCCAATCTCTGAGCAATTTATCGCATTACTCAACTCTTTCTTCTTTTAAGGCTAAGGCAAATAATCTTCCTCTCTTCATCAATGTGAATTATCATACTTGCAACAATATGTTTTGCATATTTGAAAATAAACATGAAAATAGTAATTTGTTGAATGCTTTACAAACTATAGCATTACATGATTTACATACATACATACATATAATGATGAGAAAATGAGAGAGATGAGAAAATGAGAGAGAGAGAGAGAGAGAGAGAGTATGCAAGCTCTTGGGCTTCACTTGTTACAAGTTCCTGCATAAAATATATGCTCCTGATCAGAAACACCTTAATCAATCATCAAATAATACATTTTCTATGGATGTGATGACTATCATGAAGCTGAGAGCCCAAAAAAAACTTCATATGTGAGGTGCTAACCACTTGAGCTGTTAGAAGGCAAAATTTGTAGGAGAAAATGCGAAGCAATATACATTCGGATCTAAATTTAATTATAACCAAATTTATAAATATTAAATTATTTTATAATAAGATTAATATCATATTATAATTATTTAAATACAAATTTAATGATCATTAAATTCTATCAAATTCAAATCAGCATGTTGACCTCAATTAT